>NC_133335.1:166756684-167056684 GCF_042186555.1 Aquarana catesbeiana
ATATTTTAGTTTGGTCCTGTCCCAGTTAAATGTTGAATTCGCCTGTGTTAATTTGAGTACACTGTCTGGAAGGGAGAGGTTCAGAGCCTCTGACTTTGTGTAATTAATTTTTAGATTGGATAAAAATCCGTAGTGTGCGAATTCTTGTAACAGGTTGGGGAGTGTTATAGTCGGTTTCGTTAAGAAGAACAATAAGTCATCTGCGTATGCAGCTACTTTGTACTCTCTATTTTTAAAGTCACACATTCCTGCAACACACAAATATCACACTTTCCTTTTTCAGGCATGCGGCAATGCCATTAATTCTTAATGACATCCCAACACACCTTGCCGATACACAAAGTAAAATGCATTTCGGTGTGGAGCGAAAAAGGGTCATGGCTCTTCTGCGCGATCTTTGCACATAGGGCAGCCCTTTGAAATGAAAGATACTATCTATGATTAAGGTCTTCGTAGCCGGAAAGCGTTAGTGTTGCTTGTCTTATAAAACATTTTTATTAATAAAGAAGAAGAATATTTTCACTTTTACCTTGTTGCCAACTTTTCGTGTTTGAAATGAAAGGACTGTCCTAAATGCAATGCCCTTGCATAGGTGTGAACATTTTAATTTCAGTCCTATGCTAGCAATTTTTTTATGGCCATTTCTACATTAAAGCAGAACTTTAGGCAAAACGTATTATTAATATGGGGGAAGGTAAGCATACCTGTCAGGATTTTATTGCTTTCTCTGCCTCACGGAGGAGATTCCCTTATGCTTTTTGCCCAAGTGACAACATTATGACCAAGACAGGAAGTGAGGGGAAGTCTTCAAAGGGGACACAGACAGCAAAAAAAAACTGCTGGAGGAGGAAGGGTGGTGGGTAAGGAGTTATCCTTTTTTAATACTACTTAAAAGAAAACGTTTTTTTTTTTTTTAATTGGCATTGCATGTCTGTTACTTTAATTCCTATCCTAGTGTCACCTAAGCAGGAAGTTGGGGGAATCTCCACAATGGAAGCACAAACAGCAATTTGAAATCCAGAAGTCCTAATAAAACCTCAAATACAAACAAAAAGAATTCAGTGTGTGGATAAAATCATGATTTTTATTGACCACTCTTCATCCTCTATACTTTTTTGGTAAAATGTAGAGAAGGGACACCTCAGAAGCACCCAGCTAGCTCCACATTTTGATACGCTGGCTGTACTTCTCGCACGTGACACTAGGTGGCGGCATTGTCTAACAGATAATCACACCCAACGGTCAGCACGCAGACTGGTACGTACGTACACCTTGGACTTTTTGATAGGTTGGAGGTTTTGGCAGGACACCGCAAAAGACATTTCACATAAAGGATTCAGAACAAAACACGCTGACAGTCTGACATGCTGCACTAGCCATGACACCCCTAACTGTAACTATATTGTCACACGACTCACAGCCAGTACTCTGCTCATGCGTGAGAGCTTCTTCCGCCAGTCCATTGACGTCACCTCCTGGACGTCGGGATCTCTTGGTTGTGTGAACGTCGGGGGAGGACAGGAGGATGAATGGCGGTCAGTGCGCAGGCGCGGAGCGGTTCCAGTACCTGCAGGCTCTGGTCACAGAGTTCCAGGATACGGACAGTATAGGTGAGGGGGGGCTTGTCTGGTCCCGGGGCCCCTGAATGCTGCACACACTGACTGGGAGCCTGTGTATGAATGGTTACAGGGCCCATGCTGGCTGCTTTTATGTTATCACATCTTCACAAAAATTGTGTTAGGTTGATATAGTATAAGCCCTCGTTCACGGTTTCAAATCCAGTGGTGGCTGGTGGTATATCTTTTTTTTGGGGGGGGGCAACCCCAGTTGGTGGGGGGAACACCCGCCTCCTGCCCCCTCGTTGGTCGGCCCCGCACTTACCCCACTGCCTCTCCTCCCTGCGTCAACCAGATCTCCTCTCCGTTCGTCCAGTCGGGTGACGGGTCTCAGGACCTGCTTCCTGATTGGCCGGGAGCAGAATCAGGAAGACAATAGCGAATATTCATTCGCTATTGTCACACATGTGGGTATGCTCTGCACCCCTTTTTTGAAGCCTATTAGAGCCTTTGGTTCTAATCACATGCTTAAAAAAAACAAACCCCATTGCAATCCATATGTCTGGCTCGCCGCTTTTAGATTAGGGGGCCGGACTCATTTATAGGGACTTATGAATGTGTCCTGCATTACGGACCGCCACTGGTCAAATTGTAAGTCGCAGCCTATTGCCAGCAATGGCACTGTTCCAATTGGTGCCACACCGACTTTGCAAAAGTAGTTCCTGCGTTACTTTTGCCGATTTCAGGTGGGACTTCAATAAACATCTGTGCATGAAGCCGCACAGATGTCTTTCAAGTTGTACCCAAAGTCGCATGGACATGCTGCTTTGAAATTGTGCGGCTTCAGATGCAGTGGCAGCTGGTGGTATATTTTATGGCGAGCTAACCTGGTATCTTCCAGTCAGTTTGAACCCACAGCCCTTGCCCATCCCTCCTCTACTGAATAACATAGAAATGAGGAGGTTACGCCCACCCACAGGTCCATGATGTGCTAATCAGAAAATATGCTTGTGTTGGAACAACCTCACTACTACTTTACCTATGGAAGCCAAAACTAGAAACATTTGCGTTCTGTTTTGTTTTTGACCACATTTTATGCTGTATGTATATAAAGATTTATGTGAACGTACACATACATACTGCGCAAATGGACTGCTGCTTAGTGACTTCAGGGCCTACATGTAAAAATTAACAATGTATATGCAGTGCAGGTGCAGAATGACCTCAGTCTGCTCCACCGCCACTGATTACACGCTAATAATTTTATACCTGTCCATCTGTTTTTGAACGGGCTGAAAAAGTACCCCAGCAGACCTGCTAGGCTCTATATACGTGTGTGTCTAGCCCAGGGGCAGACTGACCATTGAGCCACTCGGGCACTGCCTGAGGGCCCTGGGCCACTAGGGGGCCCCATCAGGGTTGCCAGCCTCAGTAAAACCAGGGACAGTATGTATAAATCTGTGTTTTTTTTTTTTACATCTGTCTGTGTATACTGTGTGATTGTATACTGTGTGGCCCCATAATCTCTGATTGCCCGGGGGCCACATAATCTCCTATTGCCCGGGGGCCCCATGAGTTGTCAGTCCGCCCCTGGTCTAGTCTGTCATTGCACTGTGCGGGCTCAGCGGCCAGAGCTATCTGCACACAGCTGTCATTCCCAGATGCAGGAATCCACAGATTCTTGTCGCTAGGATTTGTAGCGTGTGTAAATTCCTGTGTGAAATAGAGCATTTTTTTCTAGTGCACCACATCTCACATCTGTGTTTTGGAGCACTAGTACACAGGTGCCATTGGGTGCTATATAAAATGAATGGGCCCACAATGCTGTGCGGTTCACGCATTTCTTTGAAGTGCAGTAACGCCTGGAAAAATGCACAGTACACAAGGTGTTAATCCAGCCTAAGCTCATCTGTTCACCAAACACAGCCACAAAGGCAAGATAATTCTTGTTGGGCAGTATATTAGTGCTCGGACAAACACACTTAAGCCTCGTACACATGATCGGATTTTCCGACAGGAAATGTGTGATGGCAGGCTGTTGGCGGAAAATCAGACCGTACGTATGCTCCATCGGACTATTGTTGGCGGATTTTCCACAGACAAATGTTGAATGGCAGGTTTGAAAATTTTCCACGGACAAATGTCTGTTGTCGGATTTTCCGAGCGTGTGTACACAAGTCCTTTGGACAAAAGTCCAAAGTACAAACACGCATGCTCGAAAGCAAGGACGAGCCAGAATTGGTTAGTCTTGTAAACTAGCGTTCGTAATGGAGACTTAACATTCGTGACGTGGCAAATTATGAAATCTCGAAATGCAGCGCACATTCTCTTCTTCTTTAATGGGATAATAATGAAGCTGCTTTGCTGGTGATACTGATGGAGTTATTACAAACACATTTTCAAAGGCTCTTTTTTTTTTTCTAGTGATATCAAGGATAATATTATTATGCTTTTTTTTCTTGGGCAAGTTACCACAGCACCATTATCCCGTAGAGTTTTATATCAAAGATACAACTATGTTGGTGTCCCTTGTCAATTTTACATTACATTGTATTTTTTTATATGTAAATGCCTACTCCCAAAATGTCATTTAAAGTAAAACACATAGCCAAGTATTATTCTACACAATTTTTTTATTGTGCATTAATAAAAGAAATAAAATTAGACATGCTATCTGCCATTAGAACTTAACCAAAAAGTGCATTCTATGCATCCAAAAATATAACAAATCAAATCATTATTATTCAACCAAAAAATAAAATAAAGGTCTCATGCATGTGTCCTGCTTCTTAATATAGGGGGTCAACAATGCCAAGAGTTGGTGAAAGCAGGGGTCCGTCATCCGGAGATAATTCCGAAAACATCTGGATTATTCTCCTGGAGCTCCCGCAGCAAAGGCATATGACATAATTGGTCCCGATTAATAAAACAACCAATTTTTGGTTCAAGAAATTCTCCTCCTCCTGTTTCTGGACTGGACTTGGGTCAAAGCAATAACTCCAAGGCAAATAATAAATTACATGTTATCTCCTCCGATTCCGCAACATGTCTGGTTGGCGAACGGCCAAAACGAACTGAAAAGCGCAAAATGAAAAGCGCAAATCAACACTCAAACTTCTACTAACACGAAATTAGCAGAAGGAGCCCAAAGGGTGGCACTAAAGAGCTGAAAAACCACATAGTACGTCACTACGTTCGTGTTTGTTGGCCAAAGTTCCTTGCCGCTTGTATGCAAAACAAAATCCAGGCACACGCCTTCGGACAAAAGTCTGAGGTTTTGTCTGCGGAAAATCCGATCGTGTGTACAAGGCTTTAGAACGAATTTTAATGGTTCAAAAATGTCAGGCAAAATGGTCAGCCCTCACGCATGTTTACTTCATCAAATCTGGCCCTCTTTGAAAAATGTTTGGACACCCCTGCTTTAAAGTAAGGATTGTGCAAACAAAAATTGGTAGCCTACCAATATTAGAATCTGCCATCCGGCTTTCATTCACTTAATTGGGATTTTGCATTCCCAGTCTATAGGGTTGTAAGATTGAAGGTCAGCTGCAGGTCACATTAATCTGG
Organism: Aquarana catesbeiana; assembly: GCF_042186555.1. Taxonomy (NCBI): domain Eukaryota; kingdom Metazoa; phylum Chordata; class Amphibia; order Anura; family Ranidae; genus Aquarana; species Aquarana catesbeiana. Next base: position 166,761,808 of record NC_133335.1, read on the forward strand.
CAAAGAATTCCAAATGATCACAGAAGTGTCTCATATTAGTGGCTTCCACACAAGCCCATCAATACAGATCTTTTAGGGCTCATTCACACTAGAACATTGTGCGGGAAACTCATGTTTCATGTGCGTTTCTGCTGCGGTTGTCAATATATTCCTATCAAAACCCCAAACGCAGATCTGAAATGCAGTGCGTTTGCCTGCATCAGATTGCATGAATTGCAGTACCATATGATTTGGTGCACTGCGTTTTTGAAAAGTGCATGCACTACTTTTTGTGCAATCCAGTGCAATTTCAGCACATTCAGATTATTTCCAGGAACACAAACCACATCCCTGTGCACTTCAGGTGAACCGGCCCTAAAACTGAAGTAACCTCTGTTTTAAAAAAAAAAAAAAAAAAAAAAAAGGCTGACACTTTATGACAGAAGAGACTCAGTATGTCTCTTCTATCATAAATGCTTCTTACTTGCCAGCATTTTTTTTTTATTTCTACACATGCACAGCTGAGTGTACAGTCTCAGCACCATCCTATGCCGAGATGTAGTAACTTGAAAGTGCGCACGTGTCATCCTGGCCTATCAAGATGGCTGAGGGCTCCAAACCTGGAAGAAGACTGAGTGAAGATGGAAATGCTGGTCACGAAAGGCACCACGAGCACTGTAGCGTAAGGGATTACTTTGCTAGGTAAATGTGCCACAATGTGCAAATATGCTGTGCAAACTTGCAGTGACTTAGATAGCGATAAAGTTTTAAGTGGCAAGGCAGCTAAAATGGAGGTGAATGGCAGCCTATAAGACTGGATCTCCGTTAGCATTTAAAGATAGCATTTAGCATAGTACACCATTCCGCCATTGTCAGAACGCTTTCCTGTTGACTCAAATTATGTTTAGGTCATGTCTGGTAATTGATTACATTGCGTCCCTCCAGGAACTCTTCTCTACACATGAGCACTGGAAGCTATGCTCCTCCTGCATTCTGCTCAGTTGTAGACTGCTTATTTTGGCCCTTTCATTGCTTGTCTTTTTATCTGTATGTATAGTGCAGGAAGGGCAGGCTCAATCCCAGTTTGGATGGAAGTTCTGCCTTTTAACCTACTTATTCCCTACATTTCGCCCTCAGAAGGTGAGACATGTAAGGTCAGGAGCTGACAGATCAGGCACTCTGAGACTTCAGGGTGACCTCTGCATTATTATATTCTGTTTTAGTTAAATATGCCAACTAAAGTTTCACTTCATATTTTTTTGAAGATCTCAACAACCATGGTTTAGTTACTTTTACTGTTTTGTCTGTTGCTTTGCAGTTCATATCTTCTATTTTTGTTCTACAGAAGCCAAAGAACAGGTCCTGGCAAACCTAGCAAACTTCTCCTATGACCCAAAGAACTTCTCTGACCTGCAGAAGCTGCAAGTTCCAGATTTGTTTCTGGACATGTTGACTGAAGACAATGAAAATCTGGTGGAGTTTGGAATAGGTACGTTTTGGTCCCAGGTACTATTTTAAAGCTGTGGGAAACTTGAAAATCTTCTCTTGCAGTGGGGCTGCATCCACACTGCAATGTTTAATGGTTCATTTAGTCTAGGGGAAGTAAACACCTTTATTTATTTGATCTGCCTCTGCCCTGGCAGACGGTGCTCACCCATGTTCTGGTGTTGGACTGTCCCTTGGCATCCTCACATCCAATGCAGGGCTGTGGTCCCTGCACGGGTCCCTGATGACATTAGAATCTGACACTGCTGGAGCTTGGATGAGAAGGGCGCTGAGGGGACCAGCCTGGCACCGCAGAGGATTAAGTAATTAAGACAAAAGAGGGGGTTTTGGGAACATAAATGAGACACATGATGCCATGCATCTCCATCCCTAAACTTGGTACATAGAGAGGGGTTTTGGGACTTTAGATGAGGTGTGTATGATGGGACTCAACAAGTGGAACAAGGTATTATGGATGTGTTTGTTGTCTAAAACACACAGCAATAACATGCAGCAGTGGATACATAGAGTATAGTAAACACATGGACAGCATATTGCAAACCATAAACATGTAAATATCAACTTGTACATAACATTGTTAAAAAGTAAACCGATTAAGTAAGTAAATCTTTTCTATGCCCCCTAGACCTAAATGAGGAATTAACCTTCAAAGTGTAGGCTGAGCCCCACTACAAAGGAGAACTTTTACATTTCCTGGAGTTTAAAACAACTTTGTGAGAGCAGCTATTTGTCCAAGCACTGTTTTAAACCTATATCCAGACTCATCAGCTCCCTGCCGTGATCAGTGCTAGAACTGCTGGCTGTCCAGTGCAAAACCCTGTAATTGAATTGATCAGTTCCTGGACTTGTGATTCTGCTACACGTAAATCACTCCATAGCAGGGCACTGCCACACAATGGGGTGAGATTTACTAAAACTAAAGAGTGTAAAATCAGGTGCAGCTCTGCATAGAAACCAATCAGCTTCCAGGTTATTTTGTCAAGGCTTAATTGAACAAGCTGAAGTTAGCAGCGGTTTGGCTACCATGCACAGCTACACCAGATTTTGTACTCTACAGTTTTAGTAAATCAACCCCAATGCTTCTGCACTGTTTTTAACCACTTGCCGACCAGCCGCTGTCATTATAATGCGGCAGGTCGTCACGTTCAAGCAAATCGCTGTATTTGTATGTCGGGCCTCTAAATAGCTCTAGCAAGCACGCGAGCCCGCTGCACGGCGGGGGACCCGATCCGCGCGGCCGTGATGTCCGCTGGCCAAGCGAGCCAGAACTAGTTAGGAACAGCTATCTGTCTCCTCCTCTAGTCAGTCCCATCCCCATACAATTAGAAACACACAGGAGGGAACACATTTAACCCCTTGATCGCCCCCTAGTGTTAACCTCTTCCCTACCAGTGACATTTACACAGTAATCAGTGCATTTTTATAGCACTGATCGCTGTATAAATGTCAATGGCCCCAAAAATGTGTCAAAGTGTTACTTTTAAAAAATAAATAATAAAATGCCATAAATCTGTTCATTATTTTATAGACGCTATAACTTTTGCGCAAACCAATCAATTTACGCTTATTGCGATTTTTACCACAAATATGTAGAATATATATTGGCCTAAACTGATGAAGAAATATATTTTTTCTTTATTTTTTTTGGGGATATTTATTACAGTAAAAAGTATATAAAATATTGTTTTTTTTTTCCAAATTGTCACTCTTTATTTGTTTATAGTGAAAAAAACAAAACATAGAGGTGATCAAATACCACCAAAAGAAAGCTCTATTTGTGGGAAAAAAAGGACGTCAGTTTTGTTTGGGTACAGCGTCCCACGAGCAATTGTCAGTTAAAGCGACGCAGTGCCGTATTGCAAAAAATTGGCCTGGTCATTAAGGGGGAAATTCTTCCGGTCCTTAAGTGGTTAAAGTGCCATCACAGCATTTCCTATCAGCCCAGCTACAACTTTTTTTTATAACCAATTGATATTTTTTGCTTTCCTTTTAAGGTGGCATCTGTAACCTGTGTCTGGACAAATCCATGAAGAATCACATATTGTCCTCGGGAGGTCTAAGCCTTATTATTAACTGTTTGTCCAGCTGCCGTGAAGAGACTGTTCTTTCTGCCATAACAACACTCATGTACCTGTGTACAACTGCTTCTAGAGCTGAAATCATTACTCCTCCTGTTGTAGAGTGCATGGTCCGCTTCTCTTTGTCAGACAATCGTAGATTTAGCAATTTGGCTAAAATCTTTCTGGAGGATTACTGCACTGAACAGCAAGTGGAAGAAGCAAGGTCTCTGAGCCAACACACTGTGCTGGGAATACCCCTTCCCAAAGACTGACCCTGGGACTGAGATTTCATATAATGTGCAAGTAGTGCAAAACTTTTTATATATTTGAGTGTACAAAGAAAGCATATTGTAAATAATAAATTATCTGAATTTCTTAGGTGACACATTTTGTTTCACAAAAGACTTCAGCTTTTTACGGCTTTATAATTTAGGCTACATTGGACTCGCTCACAATACAGGAGGATCATGGGAACTGTTCCTGTTTCAAACACAGAACTATTGCATTGGTAACTACAAACTCCATGCAAATCCTATTATTTGGTTTCCATCATAAGTAGAAAAAAAGGGGTGTACCCTATTTTAGAATAGTGAGCAAAGCCAGGCAATCATTCTTTTAACCCTTTTACTTTTTTTCTTTTACTGCCAGAGCTGTTTTTGCGCGCGCGGCCTGAAGATTGCATAAACCCCCAAAACAGTTAATCTGGTTGAAAAAAAACACAAGTTCATCCAGTTCAACCAACATTATATGTTTTCTGAAAGCACACACCCTAGAGATCAAAATAGTGGTAATTCCAATTTTTAATTTCACACGATATTACCACAAAAGTTCATTCTAAGGCTCACAAATTCAATAAATTCCCCAATGTTTGGTAACATATAAAAGATGAGGTTGCACCAAGTAAATAGATACCCAACATGCTAAACCTTGTGTGGCCGTGAAATGGTGACAAACTTTAGTACCCTATATTTTCATTGGCTGACATTTTAAAAGCCCCCTATAGGTCATCAGTTTAGCCCTACAGAGAAGTTTAGCTCCCACTCACAGCAATATGAAACGTGTATGTATTGCAATCAACATTTTCATGCGTAGGTGCCCCTAACGTATGCATTTACGTTCGTATGTGTGACAATTTAAAGCTGAACTCCAACTTTCTTTTCATTAGAACTAGATGGAATGATCAATCCCAGCATGGATCATAGCTCTGTACCATACTACGGATCGCCTGATATTCTGGGTTTAGTTTTGCCTTTGTGTCCTGCGTATACACTGTATAACCTGCTGATAGACTCTGTCCCTTCCACAGACACTTCCCGTAGCAGCTAGAGTTTTTAACACACCCCTTTTGTAGTCTTGCAGACTTTGTAAATGATGTACAGTGAAGGGAAAAAATTTATTTGATCCCCCGCTGATTTTGTACATTTGCCCACTGACAAAGAAATGATCAGTCTATAATTTTAATGGTAGGTTTATTTTAACAGTGAGAGACAGATTAACAACAAAAATATCCAGAAAATGGGTATTAAGGTGAATAGGATGCGTAGGATGCATTAACCACTTGCCGACCGCCTCACGCCAGTGTACGTCGGCAGAATGGCACGGGCAGGCAGTATCACGTACCTGTACGTGATCTGCCTCCCGCGGGCGGGGGGTCCAATCGGACCCCCCCGGTGCCTGAGGCGGTCGGCTTTGGTCTGGGAGTGATGAGAGGCGAGGGGGAGACCATCCATTTGTGGCCCCCCCCCCTCGCGATCGCTCCCAGCCAATCACGTTCTTCCTCTGCTGCTGTATGCTAAACAGCAGCAAAGGAAACTAGAAAAGCTACAATTTCTGGGGAAATTGTGTGAAGTGTTCTTACCTCCACCAGTAGTCTACAAGCCTTATCAAGCCTAGCAGATGAAGGTATGACCACATGCATTTGGGGGGTCTCAGCATCTTGACATAGAATGGAGGTAAAGGTGTGCTATCTGTTTGATGATAATCAGTATTTACATTCACTGTTTCCTGGCAACGCTCATGCCCTGTTTATGCTTCACAACCACTGCTCAATACATACACAGGATCATGATAGTTGTAATAACTGTGCAGTACTTCAAACGGTTGTATTTTAAAAACTATAAATCCTACAGCGAAGATCTTTATATTGTGAGAATCACAAGACCCAGACCTAGATTTTGATGCATAGTATGTCTCTGAAATATTAAAAATGAAGGCACAGTCGCAGTTTAGATATTGCCCTGCAAATTTGGAGGGGGCTAGAGTAGAGTTTCAATGAATGTCAATGAACGGCGTGAGTTACAAACAAATGGTCATATTGTGAAAACTATCAGGACTATGGCTTAGCCGTGGACATGTTTAGTGGCAGCAGGGATAGCTGAACGTTTTGATATAAGATTTGTGTAGGTGGGCTTGAAAATGAGGAGTGGTGGCAGTTTAGAAATCATGTCCTGATTTTTCTGCTTTTGTCACCTCCCAATCTAGTTTTGAACATTTCCCCATTCATTCCTATGGGACCAATTTCGCCGCAAAAACGACGATTAAAGGGGTTGTAAAGGTAATTTTTTTTTTATTTAAAATAACAAACATGTTATACTTACCTTCACTGTGCAGCTCGTTCTGCACAGAGTGGCCCCGAACCTGGTCTTCTGGGGTCCCTCGGCGGCTGTTTCAGCTCCTCCCCGCAAGCATTTACCACCTTAATGCGAGCTCCCTCGCATGGTGGTGAGTGCTTGCGGGCGCGCTCCCGTGATACAGCCGGCGGCTATAGCCGCTCGCTGTATCACTCGGCCCCGCCCCCCGGCGCGCCGCGTCATCGGATGTGATTGACAGCAGCGCGAGCCAATGGCTGCGCTGCTTTCAATCCAACCACTGCAGCCAATCAGCGACCAGGCTGAGCTGCAATGAGGACGAGCAGCGAAGATTCGAGGCGTCAGGTAAGTAAAACGGGGGGGCTGGGGGCGGCGGTACTGTCAAAAGTTTTTTCACCTTAATGCATTAAGGTGAAAAAATTTTTATCTTTACAACCCCTTTAACCATTCGGTGAAACGTTCCACAAAGTAATAGCACACCAATCGGGAACAATCCACACATTTCGGTATATTACTTGTCTATGTAGTGTAAAAACAGTGGGAGGAGTTAGGGTGGTAAATTTGGCTATAATAATATATGTGAGATAACAGTAAGTGGTCTTGCTATGCAAGAACACTTAATGATGTTATCTCTCCTCGGCTCGGTATTTTCCGTTCCGGCGCCGAGGAGAGAAGACTTCAATGTGAGTGCACCAACACACACACCTACAGTAGAACATGCCAGGCACACAATACACCCCCCGATCACCCCCCCCCCCCCCCTGTCATACTGACACCAAGCAGTTTTTTAAGTGTTCTTGCATAGCAAGACCACTTACTGTTATCCCACATATATATTATTATTATTAAGTGTTCTTGCATAGCAAGACCACTTACTGTTATCTCACATATATATTATTAAGTGTTCTTGCATAGCAAGACCACTTACTGTTATCTCACATATATATTATTATTAAGTGTTCTTGCATAGCAAGACCACTTACTGTTATCTCACATATATATTATTATTAAGTGTTCTTGCATAGCAAGACCACTTACTGTTATCTCACATATATATTATTATTATTATTATTATTATTATAGCCAAATTTACCACCCTAACTCCTCCCACAATTTTTACTACATAGACAAGTAATATACCAAAACGTGCGGATTGTTCCCGAATGGTGTGCTATTATTTTGTGGAACGTTTCGCCGAATGGTTCACGAAATATCGTAGTTTTTGCGGCGAAATTGGTCCCATAGGAATGAATGGGGAAACTAGAGTGGGAGGTGACAAAAGGTGAAAAATCAGAACATGATTTCTAAACTGCCGCCACTCCCTCATTTTCAAGCCCACCTACACAAATCTTATATCAAAACGTTCAGCTATCCCTGCTGCCACTAAACATGTCCACGGCTAAGCCATAGTCCTGATAGTTTTCACAATATGACCATTTGTTTGCAACTCACACCGTCCATTGACATTCATTGAAACTACACTCTAGCCCCTTCAAATTTGAAGGGCAATTTCTAAACTGCGACCGTGCCTCTATTTTTAATATTTCAGAGACATACTATACATCAAAATCTAGGTCTGGGTCTTGTGATTCTCACAATATAAAGATCTTCGCTGTAGGATTTATAGTTTTTGGGAAAAAGCTTTTTGTTTAGAGGTCATTTCAGGAAATTTTAGCCATTAATCAGAGTGTACTGTGTTTGTTTTGTTGCCATGGTTACCAAAGCTTCTGTTATACACAGGGGGGGAGGTGGCTGGAGCATCTCAGCTCTGATTACAGAGCCCGGGGGAGGGGACAGACACACCATGTACTGATTTATAATAGAGGAATATGATGGGGCAGTTTTGATAGGGCAATTCTGATGGGGCAGTTTTAATGGGGCAATTATGATGGGACAGTTTTGATGGTGGCAATACGATGGGGCAGTTTTGGTGGGGCAATTATGATGGGGCAGTTTTGATGGTGGCAATATGATGGGGCAGTTTTGATAGGGCAATTCTGATGGGGCAGTTTTGATGGTGGCAATATGATGGGGCAATTCTGATGGGGCAGTTTTGATGGTGGCAATATGATGGGGCTGTTTTGATAGGGCAATTCTGATGGGGCAGTTTTGATGGTGGCAATATGATGGGGCAGTTTTGATGGGGCAATTCTGATGGGGCAGTTTTGATGGAACAATTCTGATGGGGCAGTTTTGATGGCAGTTTTTGAAAAAAAAAATTATTTTTGAAAAAAAAAATTTTGTTTAAAAAAAAAAATAATTCATTATTGAAAAAAAAATAATTCATTTTTGAAAAAAAATAATTCATTTTTGAAAAAAAAAATCATTTTTGAAAAAAAATCATTTTTGAAAAAAAATAATTCATTTTTGAAAAAAAAAAAAAACTTTTGAAAAAAATGTTCAGCTCTTTCAGCTAATGATGGGACTTCAACTTTTTTACTACTATTTATACTTTTTAAAATATTAAGCTTTTTAACACTTTTCACAGTTACTCAAGCCACTCCATCCAGTTACTCCGCCCACTCCAGTTGTAGAGGCAAGAACACTTTCACAATTTCCCCAGAAATTGTACCTTTTCTAGTTCTTATTAAGTGTTCTTGCATAGCAAGACCACTTATTGTTATCTCACATATATATTATTCTTATTATTATTATAGCCAAATTTACCACCCTAACTCCTCCCACAGTTTTTACACTACAGAGACAAGTAATATACCGAAACGAGCGGATTGTTCCCGATTGGTGTGTTATTACTTTGTGGAATGTTTCGCCGAATGGTCCACGAAATATCATCGTTTTTGCGGCGAAATTGGTCCCATAGGAATGAATGGCGAAATGTTCAAAACTAGAGTGGGAGGTGACAAAAGCTGACAACCCCATGATCAGCCAAAACATTATGACCACCCCATGATCAGCCAAAACATTATGACCGCCCCATGTAAAAAAAAATTGTTCCCGAATGGTGTGCTATTACTTTGTGGAACGTTTCGCCGAATGGTTCACGAAATATCGTCATTTTTGCAGCGAAATTGGTCCCATAGGAATGAATGGGGAAACTAGAGTGGGAGATGACAAAAGCTGGAAAATCAGAACATGATTTCTAAACTGCCGCCACTCCCTCATTTTCAAACCCACCTACACAAATCTTATATCAAAACGTTCAGCTATCCCTGCTGCCACTAAACATGTCCACGGCTAAGCCATAGTCCTGATAGTTTTCACAATATGACCATTTGTTTGCAACTCACGCCGTCCATTGACATTCATTGAAACTACACTCTAGCCCCTTCAAATTTGAAGGGCAATTTCTAAACTGCGACCGTGCCTTCAATTTTAATATTTCAGAGACATACTATGTATCAAAATCTAGGTCTGGGTCTTGTGATTCTCACAATATAAAGATCTTCGCTGTAGGATGTATAGTTTTTAAAATACGGCCATTTGTTTAGAGGTCATTTCAGGAAATTTTAGCCATTAATCAGCGTGTGCTGTGTTTGTTTTGTTGCCATGGTTACCAAAGCTTCTGTTATACACAGGGGGGAGGTGGCTGGAGCATCTCAGCTCTGATTACAGAGCCCGGGGGAGGGGACAGACACACCATGTACTGATTTATAATAGAGGAATATGATGGGGCAGTTTTGATGGGGTAATTCTGATGGGGCAGTTTTGATGAAGTAGTATTTGGGAAGCATAAACAGGGCATGAGCGTTGCTAGGAAACAGTGGTTGTAAACACAAGATGCTGAGACACCCCAAATGCATGTGGCTTTATCTGCTAGACTTGATAATGCTTGTAGACTCCTCCCACAGTTTTTACACTACAGAGACAAGTAATATACCGAAACGAGCAGATTGTTCCCGATTGGTGTGTTATTACTTTGTGGAATGTTTCGCCGAATGGTCCACGAAATGACGTTTTTGCGGCGAAAACTAGAGTGGGAGGTGACAAAAGCTGACAACCCTATGATCAGCCAAAACATTATGACCACCCCATGATCAGCCAAAACATTATGACCGCTCCATGTAAAAAAAAAATATATTTTTGAAAAAAAAAAATAATTTAAAAAAAAAAAAAACAGTAATGACCCCAGGTGAACGGAACCTCCAGTGAACTGTAACTTCTACTGTTGTATGCAACTGTATGGTGGGCAGGATAACATTTGAATTGCTGGTTAAATGGACTGAGGTCTCCAACACTAAAATATATATTGGATGCAGGGAAAAATGTCTAGCGTGGGCCTAATTTGAATACCACCACATGCATCTGCTGTAAATGAAAGTTGTCATCATTTCTTGTTTTCATTTTTTTACCTGACTGCTACAACTCTCAGCGTTAACAAACAGAAAGGTCAGGAGGTTTAAACTTGGAGGCCATTTAACACTGCCTTTTTGGCTCTCAGGGAATTCGATCCGCCTTACGGTAATACCGCCACAGTGGGATAGACATGATGTCAACAAGGAGGAAAGGGGATGAGCAAGCTAGCCATGAAAACGTGGGAGGTCAATCCCTTCGGTCGGCTAAAGATAAGGAAAAGGGAGCTCAGTCCACCGTGGCGGGTGCAACTGCAGCAGCTGTCGCAGCAACTGCCAAGCTAGAGAAAATGATCCATGCCACGGATCATACACCAAGCAAAGGGGGGCAGCAAACTCAAAGTAAATCAACTAAATCATCTACGGACAGAAAGAGTCAGGGGCACCTGAGTTCGTCCACAGGGACCACTGGCACCAAAAACCTTTCAAGTAAAGGGGTAGGCACGATTGGGAAGGAAACAGAAATTTCTATCAATCTAACACCCCCATCAGAAGGAGAGCCCTCCCTGAAAGATATCTTCATGGCAATTAATGCATGTAAACAATCTTTGAGTGACTTAAGTAACCAAATGGAAGATATTAAAGGGGAGCTAATCATGGTAAGGCAAGAACTAAAGGAAACAGCGGGAAGAGTAACAGAAACGGAGAAGAGGATAAGTCTGATAGAAGATGATTTGTACCCTATGAAACAAGAATCCAAGACATGGAAAGAGAAAATAGATAAACTTACGTAAAAATTTGATGAGATGGAAAATAGACTTCGCAGAGACAATGTGAGGGTGGTGGGACTCCCCGAAAAGTGTGAAGGCTCAGACCCAATAGCTTTTTTAGAGAAATGGATGATTGAAACTTTTGGAGGAGACTTATTCTCACAACAGTTTTCAATCGAAAGAGCACATAGGGTTCCTTTTAGGCCCCCCCCTCAAGGAAGGTCCCCGAGACCGCTGTTAGTGAAACTTTTAAATTATAAAGATAAAGTAAAACTCCTTAGGAAGGCCAGAGAGATGGGGAGCATTTCCTATAATGGGGCTGGAATATCAATATATCCTGATTTCTCTCCTGACCTCCAAAAACGTAGAGCTGAGTTCCTAGGAGTTAAACGTAGCCTTCAAAAATTTAACATTACCTATGCTCTCCTTTACCCTGCCAGGCTTCGGATAAACGCACTCGGAGGTAGTCAATTTTTTGATATGCCAGCGAATGCGTTAGCATGGCTAGAAGATAAAAGAGATCAGTTACCAAGGAAACTATAGGGAATCTGGGTTGAAGATGTTATAGAGTATGGGGCACAAATATAGTGAATTATTTAAATTTTGTTTTCTAGGGGAAGGGTGGGTGGAGAAATGAAATGGTAAATGGATCTAGATTTTGGAAGGAAGGGGGGGAAAACTGTTGTGTGGGGGGTGGGGGGGAGGGAAGGTGAGAGTGGGATGACCAAAGAGTGTGAGACGGTTATTAAAAAAGCCTCTAGGGGTAACCTAGAATGGTGTGGAGTGGGGTGGGGGAAGGAGGGTAGGGAGGGTGGGTTTTCTTGGGTGGAGGGGGGACAGGGTGGGCGGGGGGGCAGGGATCACAGGAAAAGGAATTTATTTAGGAGAATTTATGGTACACGGAATCACAAAGAGTTTCTTCATACAGTGGAATGTAGGATAACACACTGGGCACTGGTTAAACAAATTATAAAAGGTACATTAGAATACTGGATAATATATTGGGCACTGATAAAATAAACACAGACAGAACATGAATGTTTATAGTTTGAAAATATGGGTTTTATGTAAGCATGGGGTAGATACACTATCTGACACAAAGGGGTATAATAATAAATATGAAAAGGGGAAAAAATTTTTTTTTTTTTTTTTTTTTTTTATTATTCCCTATGGATAACTGGGCACACCTCCATGAATTTACTAGGATCTAGCTTATTGCTACTACCTTTTGGTTTCTCCTTCGATAGATGTTATATAAAAGCTCAATGGCATTGAATATTGGATCATGGAATGTTCGTGGATTGGGTACCCCGGTCAAAAGAGCAGTCGTATTCGATATGTTAGGTATCTTTAAAATAGGAATTGCCTGTCTGCAGGAGACACACCTGACTCAAGACACTAAATCTCAGGTAAGAAACAAGAGATTTCAGTGCCAATTCCACTCTGTGCATACCACCTATTCTAGGGGGGTATCAGTGTTAATTGGGAGAGGGGTGGCTTTCACCTGCAGACAGAGCAAAATAGATGGGGAGGGTCGGTATATTTTTTTACACTGTATAATAGAAAACCAGGAATATGTGCTGGCAAATGTATATATCCCTCCACCTTTTAAACTAGATGTTTTGTATGATTTATTAGAGTTTATAGTAGACAAGAACAACATACCAATTATAGTAGTTGGGGACTTTAATGTGGTAATAAATAAAAAGATTGATAGGTTCCCCCCAGGTAACCAGGGTCAGACGCCACAGGGAAACCGTATGAGCCACTTCCTTCAGGAAGCTGGTCTATTGGATCTATGGAGAATACGGAACCCTGGGACATTACAATTTTCATGTTACTCGGGTTCCTATTCTACATTTTCAAGAATAGATCTTGTATTGGGCAATGAGCTAGACTCTCAAATAATTAAAAATATAACTTACCAACCTAGGGGTGTATCAGATCACTCGCCCCTAACAATCTCGATAAGTATTAAAAATAAGAAGGTTGATAGGTTATGGGAAATGAACCCAATATGGTTTGGAATTATAGAGGATCAAAATGAGATAATAGCCAAGGTAAATGAGTTTATAAGGTTTAATACGGATACTACAACAAGAGGGATGATGTGGGATGCACTGAAGGCCTATTTGAGGGGTTTATTTATACAACAAGTTTCTAAAATTAAAAAATCCTCGCTAGATTGGGAGGACAAGGTCAGGAAAGAGGTAATAACAGCAGAAAGGGAGTATGTGAAGGATCCAACCCCGGATAAACAAAGTAAATGGGAAAATAAACAACAAATATATAAAGATGCAATGTTTAGGAAGTCCGAACATAAAAGATTATTCCAAAACCAAATAGTATATGGGGAGGGGGAAAGGGTTGGGAAGATGTTGGCCCATTTAGTTAGATCTGGATCCTCACCCTCCATGATACCCGCCATTAGGACAATGAGTGGAGAGATCTCATCTCAGGTAGATGTGATTACAGATACATTTAAAAATTATTATGAAGAATTATATACATCCAGGGGGGCCGTGGAGGGAGAGGAGTCAGATAAATTTTTTGGGGATATCGAGATGCCCTCCCTTACAGAGTCAGATAGTGAGGTATTAGAAGCCCCGATAACTCTGGAGGAAATCAAATTAGCCGTAACAGAAATGAAAAATCAGAAATCCCCTGGTCCTGATGGACTCCCTGTGGAAACTTATAAAAATTATGGGACGGTGTTACTTCCGGAGCTTCTTAAAACGTTTGAGTGGGTAAAAAAGGAGGGGAAGCTTCCCATATCAATGACTGAAGCCACGATAATAGTGTTGCACAAAGAAGGGAAAGATCCTTTAGATCCCGGGTCCTACAGACCTATCTCCCTATTATGCTCCGATGTGAAAATACTATCAAAGATTTTGGCTACTAGACTAAAGAAAATAATCCATAAACTGGTTCATCCCGACCAGACAGGTTTTATACCCCAAAGATCAGCCAGCAGGAATATCAGAAGGCTATTTTTGAACATGCAGATACCAACCGAAAACACTGGCGCACGGGCTGTGATGATGCTAGATGTGGTAAAGGCGTTTGATTGTCTTGAATGGGGGTATATATGGCGAGTAATGAAGGAGTTTGGATTCGGTCCTTCCTATATCAATTGGGTTAAAATTCTTTATAACAACCCCAGGGCAAAGATCAGAGTGAATAATGTCTTTTCGGATGAATTCCGACTTGAAAGGGGTTCTAGGCAGGGTTGTCCCCTGTCACCCCTGATCTTTGCTCTGGCAATGGAGCCAGTTGCCATTGCAGTAAGGCAGGACAGGATTATGGAAGGATTCCGGAGAAGGGACAGAGAAGAACGGATTGCGTTATATGCGGATGATGTCCTCATTTTTCTGGGGGATACAGAGAGATCGCTTAGACAAGTGATGGACATCTTTTCGAGGTTTGGAACAATCTCGGGTCTTACCATAAACTGGGGAAAATCAGCATTGTTACCAATAGATCCCATTAGAAAGAGTTCAGGCTTGGAAAATATTCAAGTAGAAATAGTAGAGAAAACTAAATACTTAGGCATATATATAACAAATGACCCAAATAACTATATAAATAATAACTTAGTCCCTCTACTATCTAAATTTAAGAACAAGAGTGATATATGGAAGGAACTCCCTTTATCAGTGGTTGGTAGATGTAACCTGATCAAAATGTTGTGGTTGCCTCAGTTATTATATCTGCTGCACAATTCACCAATTTGGATACAAAGAAAATGGTTTAAAAAAATAGATACTCTACTAAGAGCCCTTATATGGAAAGGAAGACAGCCTAGAATAGGCCTCCAGACTTTACAACTGCCAATTTTGGAGGGGGGCCTGGCAGTACCGCATCCGCTTAGTTATTTTTTAGCAGCCCAATTACAGCATCTGGGTTCGGACATTGAAGGGGATAAAAGACATTAGTGGAGGTCTTGGAGGCGAATTCTTTTGCCTATAGACCCCCTACGGTTAAATTAATGATAAAAGTGTGGAAATCTATAAAGGATTTGAGGGGTATGGGAGGTATGGTTAAAGGTGTGCCGCTCTGGGACAATAAGAACCTACAAGAGCTAAGATCAATGGGGAAAATAAAGATATGGGAAATGAAGGGGATAGTCAGCCTGGATCAATTATATAATGGTAGCTCCCTAAAAACGTTTTCTGCATTAAAAGAGGACTTTGATATACCAAACAATTCATACTATAGCTATTTGCAAATTAAACATGCTCTAAAAGCACAGTTTGGGGAACAAGGCCCGGTGTGGAGTACGTCCCCCATATATGAAAGAATAAGCAGGTCTGATGGACCAAAAGGATCCATAGCTGAATTCTACCCACATATATGCAGTAACAGTATTATGAGTTCAGAAAAACTAAAGTGCAGAAGTAAGTGGGAAAGAGATTTAGGAAGAATTCCGGACGACCAATGGAAAAAGATATTAGCCGGGGGGAACCAAGTTTCAGTTTCACCCGCCCAGAAGATGTCATACCTAATGCTCTTACATAGAACATACTACACTCCAAAAAAACTGTTTGAATGGGGGTGGAGGGGGGATGCTAAATGCCCTAGGTGCCAAAACACCGGGGACCTGATCCACATGATCTGGAAATGCCCGAAACTATACCGTTATTGGACGGAAATATTAGATAATATAAATAAGATCTTTAAGCTGTCACTCAAAATGCACCCCAATCTGTGTATTATGGGTGTGGGGGAGAGGTTGGGGGAGAGGTTGGGGAACATTAAAAATAAAGCAGTGTTAAGGTGCCTGTTCCAGGCAAAGAAATTAATAGCGCAGAGATGGCAGGCAGAGAAACCCCCCTCCAAAGAAGACTGGTTTAAAACAGTAACGGAAACAATATGGAAGGAAAAGGTAGTATATGCAAGGAGAGGGAATTTAAAGGAATTTAAAAAAATTTGGTTGCCTTGGCTAGAGGAAATGGGTTATCCCATGTAAAATTGATGTAGGAAGAGATAAGGTAATGGATGTACGATATTAAGTAATTAGGAAGACGTGGTAGGAATGAGGGTAAGATAGGGGGGAGGAAATGGGGATAAAGAGGGGGGTGGTTGGGGGGGGGGAAAGGGGAAAATGGATAGTAATGTTTTTTCCTTTTTTGGTATATAAAAAAGGGTTTTTGTACAAGGTGTATTTAAGAATTGTTGTTAAAAAATGAGAAAAAACTTATTTTTTGTACTTTTTGAAAAATTGAATAAAGATTATTTAAATTAAAAAAAGAAATTGAAGCTTTTCTAGTTATTATTCTTATTAAGTGTTCTTGCATAGCAAGACCACTTACTGTTATCTCAAATATATATTATTAGTGGGAATGCTTTAGCAGTCCCACTATTGTTATTCGATTTTATTTATTATTTTTAATTTTATTCCGTACGTTTTTCGGTAATGCGTAACTTCTGCATACTTTCAGCTATTAAAACCATTCAACTATCAAAATGTTCGTCTCTTTTAGCTGAGGTGTGCTCTTTTTCAACTTTTTTTCTACCATTTATACTTTTTAAAATATTAAGCTTTTTATCACTTTTTTTTAACATTGAAGTCAATGGGAGCATGCTTGAAATCCTTAAATTTTTCTTCCGCTCCCAAAAGTTTCAGCTCCTTCATACTTTCACCTAGAGACAACAAACAAACTTTAAAATGTTCACAAAATATTCAGCTATCTGGCTATATCTTTTCAGTTTGATATCTTTTACAGTTTTTGAGAAAAAGCTTTTTGTTTAGAGGTCATTTCAGGAAATTTTAGCCATTAATCAGAGTGTACTGTGTGTGTTTTGTTGCCATGGTTACCAAAGCTTCTGTTATACACAGAGGGGGGGGAGGTGGCTGGAGCATCTCAGCTTTAATTACAGAGCCCGGGGGGAGGGGACAGACACACCATGTACTGATTATAATAGAGGAATATGATGGGGCAGTTTTGATGGTGGCAATTCTGATGGGGCAGTTTTGATGGCGGTCATTTTAGCAATTTAGCTATTCAGCAATTATTTTTGAAAAAAAAAATATATTTTTGAAAAAAAAAAAAATATTTCTGAAAAAAAAAAAATTATTTTTGAAAAAAAAAAAATTATTTTTGAAAAAAAAAAATTTTTGAAAAATAAAAAATATTTAAAAAAAAAGAAAAAATCATTTTTGAAAAAAAAAATATTTTTGAAAAAAAAAAAATATTTTTGAAAAAAAAAAATATTTTTTGATGGGGCAGTTTTGATGGTGGCAATATGATGGTGCAGTTTTGATGAGGCAATTCTGATGGGGCAGTTTTGATGGTGGCAATATGATGGGACAGTTTTGATGGCAATATGATGGGGGCAATTTTGCTGGGGGCCGTTTTAGCAATTCAGCATTCCCACGCATTTTCCCCAGGAAATGCATTTTCTAGTTCTTCTTATTATTATAGCCAAATTTACCACCCTAACTCCTCCCACAGTTTTTACACTACATAGACAAGTAATATACCGAAACGTGCGGATTGTTCCCGAATGGTGTGCTATTATTTTGTGGAACGTTTCGCCGAATGGTTGACGAAATATCGTTGTTTTTGCGGCGAAATTGGTCCCATAGGAATGCATGGGGAAACTAGAGTGGGAGGTGACAAAAGCTGAAAAATCAGACCATGATTTCTAAACTGCCACCACTCCCTCATTTTCAAGCCCACCTACACAAATCTTATATCAAAACGTTCAGCTATCCCTGCTGCCACTAAACATGTCCACGGCTAAGCCATAGTCCTGATAGTTTTCACAATATGACCATTTGTTTGCAACTCACGCCGTCCATTGACATTTATTGAAACTACACTCTAGCCCCTTCAAATTTGAAGGGCAATTTCTAAACTGCGACCGTGCCTTCAATTTTAATATTTCAGAGACATACTATGTATCAAAATCTAGGTCTGGGTCTTGTGATTCTCACAATATAAAGATCTTCACTGTAGGATGTATAGTTTTTAAAATACGGCCATTTGTTTAGAGGTCATTTCAGGAAATGTTAGCCATTAATCAGTATGTACGGTGTTTGTTTTGTTGCCATGGTTACCAAAGCTTCTGTTATACACAGGGGGGGAGGTGGCTGGAGCATCTCAGCTCTGATTACAGAGCCCGGGGGAGGGGACAGACACACCATGTACTGATTTATAATAGAGGAATATGATGGGGCAGTTTTGATGGGGTAATTCTGATGGGGCAGTTTTGATGAAGTAGTATTTGGGAAGCATAAACAGGGCATGAGCGTTGCTAGGAAACAGTGGTTGTAAACACAAGATGCTGAGACACCCCAAATGCATGTGACTTCATCTGCTAGACTTGATAATGCTTGTAGACTCCTCCCACAGTTTTTACACTACAGAGACAAGTAATATACCGAAATGAGCGGATTGTTCCCAATTGGTGTGTTATTACTTTGTGGAATGTTTCGCCGAATGGTCCACGAAATGACGTTTTTGCGGCGAAATTGGTCCCATAGGAATGAATGGCGAAATGTTCAAAACTAGAGTGGGAGGTGACAAAAGCTGACAACCCCATGATCAGCCAAAACATTATGACCACCCCATGATCAGCCAAAACATTATGACCGCCCCATGTAAAAAAAAAAAAATATTTTTGAAAAAAAAAAAATAATAATTTTTGAAAAAAAAAAAATAATTTTTGAAAAAAAAAATAATAATTTTTGAAAAAAATAAAAATAAAATCATTTTTGAAAAAAAAAAATATTTTTGAAAAAAAAAATATTTTTGAAAAAAAATTATTTTTAAAAAAAAAATCATTTTTGAAAAAAAAAAATTTTTTGAAAAAAAAATTTATAATTTTTGAAAAAAAAAATCATAATTTTTGAAAAAAATGTTCAGCTCTTTCAGCTAATGATGAGACTTCAACTTTTTTACTACTATTTATACTTTTTAAAATATTAAGCTTTTTAACACTTTTCACAGTTACTCCAGCCACTCCAACCACACAACAGTTACTCAAGTTACTCCGCTCACTCCAGTTGTAGAGGCAAGAACACTTTTCACAATTTCCCCAGAAATTGTACCTTTTCTAGTTCTTATTATTATTATAGCCAAATTTACCACCCTAACTCCTCCCACAGTTTTTACACTACATAGACAAGTAATATACCGAAACGTGCGGATTGTTCCCGAATGGTGTGCTATTATTTTGTGGAACGTTTCGCCGAATGGTTCACGAAATATCGTTGTTTTTGCGGCGAAATTGGTCCCATAGGAATGAATGGGGAAGCTAGAGTGGGAGGTGACAAAAGCTGAAAAATCAGAACAAGATTTCTAAACTGCCGCCACTCCCTCATTTTCAAGCCCACCTACACAAATCTTATATCAAAACGTTCAGCTATCCCTGCTGCCACTAAACATGTCCACGGCTAAGCCATAGTCCTGATAGTTTTCACAATATGACCATTTGTTTGCAACTCACACCGTCCATTGACATTCATTGAAACTACGCTCTAGCCCCTTCAAATTTGAAGGGCAATTTCTAAACTGCGACCGTGCCTTCAATTTTAATATTTCAGAGACATACTATATATCAAAATCTAGGTCTGGGTCTTGTGATTCTCACAATATAAAGATCTTCGCTGTAGGATGTATAGTTTTTAAAATACGGCCATTTGTTTAGAGGTCATTTCAGGAAATTTTAGCCATTAATCAGAGTGTACTGTTAGTGTTTTTTTTTGGTTGCCATGGTTACCAAAGCTTCTGTTATACACAGGGGGGAGGTGGCTGGAGCATCTCAGCTGATTACAGAGCCCGGGGGAGGGGACAGACACACCATGTACTGATTTATAATAGAGGAATATGATGGGGCAGTTTTGATGGGGTAATTCTGATGGGGCAGTTTTGATGGGGTAATTCTGATGGGGCAGTTTTGATGAAGCAGTATTTGGGAAGCATAAACAGGGCATGAGCGTTGCTAGGAAACAGTGGTTGTAAACACAAGATGCTGAGACACCCCAAATGCATGTGACTTCATCTGCTAGACTTGATAATGCACTACAGAGACAAATAATATACCGAAACGAGCGGATTGTTCCCGATTGGCGTGTTATTACTTTGTGGAATGTTTTGCCGAATGGTCCACGAAATGACGTTTTTGCGGCGAAATTGGTCCCATAGGAATGAATGGCGAAATGTTCAAAACTAGAGTGGGAAGTGACAAAAGCTGACAACCCCATGATCAGCCAAAACATTATGACCACCCCATGATCAGCCAAAACATTATGACCGCCCCATGTAAAAAAAAAAATATTTTTGAAAAAAAAAAGTAATTTTTGAAAAAAGTAAAAAAATAATTTTTGAAAAAAAAAAAATCATTTTTGAAAAAAAAAAAAAAATATTTTTGAAAAAAAAATATTTTTGAAAAAAAAATATTTTTGAAAAAAAAAAAATTATTTTTGAAAAAAAAAATATTTTTGAAAAAAAAATTACTTTTAAAAAAAAAATTATTTTTGAAAAAAAAATATATTTGAAAAAAAAAATATTTTTGAAAAAAAAAAATTATTTTTGAAAAAAAAATTACTTTGAAAAAATAATAATTTCGAAAAAAAAATTATTTTTGAAATAAAAAAATTCATTTTTGAAAAAAAAAATTACCTTTGAAAAAAAAAATTACTTTTGAAAAAAAAAATCATTTTTGAAGAAAAAAAAATCATTTTTGATTAAAAAAAATTCATTTTTGAAAAAAAAAAATTACTTTTGAAAAAAATGTTCAGCTCTTTCAGCGAATGATGGAACTTTTTTACTACTATTTATACTTTTTAAAATATTAAGCTTTTTAACACTTTTCACAGTTACTCAAGCCACTCCACCCAGTTACTCCGCCCACTCCAGTTGTAGAGGCAAGAACACTTTCACAATTTCCCCAGAAATTGTACCTTTTCTAGTTCTTATTCTTATTATTATAGCCAAATTTACCACCCTAACTCCTCCCACAGTTTTTACACTACATAGACAAGTAATATACCGAAACGTGCGGATTGTTCCCGAATGGTGTGCTATTATTTTGTGGAACGTTTAGCCGAATGGTTCACGAAATATCCTCATTTTTGCGGCGAAATTGGTCCCATAGGAATGAATGGGGAAACTAGAGTGGGAGGTGACAAAAACTGAAAAATCAGAACATGATTTCTAAACTGCCGCCACTCCCTCATTTTCAAGCCCACCTACACAAATCTTATATCAAAACGTTCAGCTATCCCTGCTGCCACTAAACATTTCCACGGATAAGCCATAGTCCTGATAGTTTTCACAATATGACCATTTGTTTGCAACTCACGCCGTCCATTGACATTCATTGAAACTACACTCTAGCCCCCTCCAAATTTGAAGGGCAATTTCTAAACTGCGACTGTGCCTTCATTTTTAATATTTCAGAGACATGCTATACATCAAAATCTAGGTCTGGGTCTTGTGATTCTCACAATATAAAGATCTTCGCTGTAGGATTTATAGTTTTTGAGAAAAAGCTTTTTGTTTAGAGGTCATTTCAGGAAATTTTAGCCATTAATCAGAGTGTACTGTGTTTGTTTTGTTGCCATGGTTACCAAAGCTTCTGTTATACACGGGGGGAGGTGGCTGGAGCATCTCAGCTCTGATTACAGAGCCCGGGGGAGGGGACAGACACACCATGTACTGATTTATAATAGAGGAATATGATGGGGCAGTTTTGATAGGGCAATTCTGATGGGGCAGTTTTAATGGGGCAATTATGATGGGGCAGTTTTGATGGTGGCAATATGATGGGGCAGTTTTGGTGGGGCAATTATGATGGGGCAGTTTTGATGGTGTCAATATGATGGGGCAATTCTGATGGGGCAGTTTTGATGGTGGCAATATGATGGGGCAATTCTGATGGGGCAGTTTTGATGGTGGCAATATGATGGGGCTGTTTTGATAGGGCAATTCTGATGGGGCAGTTTTGATGATGGCAATATGATGGGGCAGTTTTGATGGTGGCAATATGATGGGGCAGTTTTGATGGTGGCAATATGATGGGGCAGTTTTGATGGGGCAATTCTGATGGGGCAGTTTTGATGGGGCAATTCTGATGGGGCAGTTTTGATGGTGGCAATATGATGGGGCAGTTTTGATGGGACAATTCTGATGGGGCAGTTTTGATGGCAGTTTTTGAAAAAAAAATTATTTTTGAAAAAAAAAATTTCGTTTAAAAAAAAAAAAATCATTTTTGAAAAAAAATAATTCATTTTTGAAAAAAAAAACTTTTGAAAAAAATGTTCAGCTCTTTCAGCTAATGATGGGACTTCAACTTTTTTACTACTATTTATACTTCTTAAAATATTAAGCTTTTTAACACTTTTCACAGTTACTCAAGCCACTCCACCCAGTTACTCCGCCCACTCCAGTTGTAGAGGCAAGAACACTTTTCACAATTTCCCCAGAAATTGTACCTTTTCTAGTTCTTATTCTTATTATTATTATAGCCAAATTTACCACCCTAACTCCTCCCACAGTTTTTACACTACATAGACAAGTAATATACCGAAACGTGCGGATTGTTCCCGAATGGTGTGCTATTATTTTGTGGAACGTTTTGCCAAATGGTTCACGAAATATTGTTGTTTTGGCGGCGAAATTGGTCCCATAGGAATGAATGGGGAAACTAGAGTGGGAGGTGACAAAAGCTGAAATATCAGAATATGATTTCTAAACTGCCGCCACTCCCTCATTTTCAAGCCCACCTACACAAATCTTATATCAAAACGTTCAGCTATCCCTGCTGCCACTAAACATGTCCACGGCTAAGCCATAGTCCTGATAGTTTTCACAATATGACCATTTGTTTGCAACTCACACCGTCCATTGACATTCATTGAAACTACACTCTAGCCCCTTCAAATTTGAAGGGCAATTTCTAAACTGCGACCGTGCCTTCAATTTTAATATTTCAGAGACATACTATATATCAAAATCTAGGTCTGGGTCTTGTGATTCTTACAATATAAAGATCTTCACTGTAGGATTTATAGTTTTTAAAATACGGCCATTTGAATTACTGCATAGTTACTACATCTATCATGGTCCTGTCTATTGTGTATTGAGCAGTGTTTGTGAAGCATCAACAGGGCATGAGCGTTGCTAGGAAACAGTGGTTGTAAACACAAGATGCTGAGACACCCCAAATGCATGTGACTTCATCTGCTAGACTTGATAATGCTTGTAGACTCCTCACACAGTTTTTACACTACAGAGACAAGTAATATACCGAAACGTGCGGATTGTTCCCGATTGGTGTGCTATTACTTTGTGGAACGTTTCGCTGAATGGTCCGCGAAATATTGTCGTTTTTGCGGCGAAATTGGTCCCATAGGAATGAATGGCGAAATGTTCAAAACTAGAGTGGGAGGTGACAAAAGCTGACAACCCCATGATCAGCCAATACATTATGACCACCCCATGATCAGCCAAAACATTATGACCGCCCCATGTAAAAAAAAAATATTTTTGAAAAAAAAAAAATCATTTTTGAAAAAAAAAACAAATTCATTTTGAAAAAAAAATAATTAAAAAAATAAAATCATTTTTGAAAAAAAAAAAATCATTTTTGAAAAAAAAAATAATTTTTGAAAAAAAAAAATAATTTTTGAAAAAAAAAATAATTTTTGAAAAAAAAAAATAATTTTTGAAACAAAAATAATTTTTGAAAAAAAAAATAATTTTTGAAAAAAAAAAAAATTTTTTGAAAAAAAAATCATAATTTTTGAAAGAAATGTTCAGCTCTTTCAGCTAATGATGAGACTTCAACTTTTTTACTACTATTTATACTTTTTAAAATATTAAGCTTTTTAACACTTTTCACAGTTACTCAAGCCACTCCACCCAGTTACTCCGCCCACTCCAGTTGTAGAGGCAAGAACACTTTTCACAATTTCCCCAGAAATTGTAGCTTTTCTAGTAATTATTATTATAGCCAAATTTACCACCCTAACTCCTCCCACAATTTTTACACTACATAGACAAGTAATATACCGAAACGTGTGGATTGTTCCCGAATGGTGTGCTATTACTTTGTGGAACGTTTCGCCGAATGGTTCACGAAATATCGTCGTTTTTGCGGCGAAATTGGTCCCATAGGAATGAATGGGGAAACTAGAGTGGGAGGTGACAAAAGCTGAAAAATCAGAACATAATTTCTAAACTGCCGCCACTCCCTCATTTTCAAGCCCACCTACACAAATCTTATATCAAAACGTTCAGCTATCCCTGCTGCCACTAAACATGTCCATGGCTAAGCCATAGTCCTGATAGTTTTCACAATATGACCATTTGTTTGCAACTCATGCCGTCCATTGACATTCATTGAAACTACACTCTAGCCCCTTCAAATTTGAAGGGCAATTTCTAAACTGCGACCGTGCCTCCATTTTTAATATTTCAGAGACTATACATCAAAATCTACGTCTGGGTCTTGTGATTCTCACAATATAAAGATCTTCGCTGTAGGATTTATAGTTTTTAAAATACGGCCATTTGAATTACTGCATAGTTGTTACATCTATCATGGTCCTGTGTATTGTGTATTGAGCAGTATTTGTGAAGCATAAACAGGACATGAGCGTTGCTAGGAAACAGTGGTTGTAAACACAAGATGCTGAGACCCCCCAAATGCATGTGGTCATACCTTCATCTGCTAGATGAAGGTATGACAAAAGCTGACCCCTCATGATCAGCCAAAACATTATGACCCCCCCATGATCAGCCAAAACATTATGACCACAACATGATCAGCCAAAACATTATGACCACAACATGATCAGCCAAAACATTATGACCCCCCCGTGATCAGCCAAAATATTATGACCCCCCCATGATCAGCCAAAATATTATGTACACTCCACGATCAGCCAAACCATTATGACCCCCCCATGATCAGCCAAAACATTATGTGACCACCCCATTATCAGCCAAAAAACATTATGACCACCCCATTATCAGCCAAAAAACATTATGACCCCCCCCCCCATGATCAGCCAAATCATTATGACCACCCCACGATCAGCCAAAACATTATGACCACAACATGATCAGCCAAAACATTATGACCACAACATGATCAGCCAAAACATTATGACCGCCCCATGATCAGCCAAAACATTATGACCGCCCCATGATCAGCCAAAACATTATGACCACAACATGATCAACCAAAACATTATGACCACAACATGATCAGCCAAAACATTATGACCACAACATGATCAGCCAAAACATTATGACCGCCCCATGATCAGCCAAAATATTATGACCACCCCATGATCAGCCAAATCATTATGACCCCCCATGATCAGCCAAAACATTATGACCACAACATGATCAGCCAAAACATGACCACGCCATAATCAGCCAAATCATTATGACCACGCCATAATCAGCCAAATCATTATGACCGCCCCATGATCAGCCAAAACATTATGACCACGCCATAATCAGCCAAAACATTATGACCGCCCCATGATCAGCCAAAACATTATGACCGCCCCATGATCAGCCAAAATATTATGACCCCCCATGATCAGCCAAAATATTATGACCCCCCCGTGATCAGCCAAAACATTATGACCACGCCATAATCAGCCAAATCATTATGACCACCCCATGATCAGCCAAAACATTATGTCCACCCCACGGTCAGCCAAACCATTATGACCCCCCATGATCAGCCAAAACATTATGACTACGCCATAATCAGCCAAATCATTATGACCACGCCATAATCAGCCAAAATATTATGACCCCCCCATGATCAGCCAAAACATTATGTCCACCCCACGATCAGCCAAAACATTATGACCACAACATGATCAGCCAAAACATTATGATCACCCCATGAAAAAAAAAAATTTTAACAATCATTTTTGAAAAAAATCATTTAAAAAAAAAAATCATTTTTGAAGAAAAAAATCTTTTGAAAAAAAAAATTCATATATTTTTGAAAAAAAAAATCATTTTTGAAAAAAAATGTTCAGCTCTTTCAGCTAATGATGGGACTTCAACTTTTTTACTACTATTTATACTTTTTAAAATATTAAGATTTTTAACACTTTTTACAGTTACTCCAGCCACTCCAACCACACAATTACTCAAGCCACTCCACCCAATTACTCCGCCCACTCCAGTTGTAGAGGCAAGAACACTTTTCACAATTTCCCCAGAAATTGTAGCTTTTCTAGTTATTATTATTATTATAGCCAAATTTACCACCCTAACTCCTCCCACAGTTTTTACACTACATAGACAAGTAATATACCGAAACGTGCGGATTGTTCCCGAATGGTGTGCTATTTTTTTGTGGAACGTTTCGCCAAATGGTTCACGAAATATCGTCGTTTTTGCGGCAAAATTGGTCCCATAGGAATGAATGGGGAAACTAGAGTGGGAGGTGACAAAAGCTGAAAAATCAGACCATGATTTCTCCCTCATTTTCAAGCCCACCTACACAAATCTTATATCAAAACGTTCAGCTATCCCTGCTGCCACTAAACATGTCCACGGCTAAGCCATAGTGCTGATAGTTTTCACAATATGACCATTTGTTTGCAACTCACACCGTCCATTGACATTCTTTGAAACTACACTCTAGCTCCTTCAAATTTGAAGGGCAATTTCTAAACTGCGACCGTGCCTTCAATTTTAATATTTCAGAGACATACTATATATCAAAATCTAGGTCTGGGTCTTGTGATTCTCACAATATAAAGATCTTCGCTGTAGTATTTATAGTTTTTAAAATACGGCCATTTGAATTACTGCATAGTTACTACATCTATCATGTTCCTGTGTACTGTGTATGGAGCAGTATTTGTGAAGCATAAACAGGGCATGAGCGTTGCTAGGAAACAGTGGTTGTAAACACAAGATGCTGAGACACCCCAAATGCATGTGACTTCATCTGCTAGACTTGATAATGCTTGTAGACTCCTCCCACAGTTTTTACACTACAGAGACAAGTAATATACCGAAACGTGCGGATTGTTCCCGATTGGTGTGCTATTACTTTGTGGAACGTTTTGCCGAATGGTCCACGAAATATCGTCTTTTTGCGGCGAAATTGGTCCCATAGGAATGAATGGCGAAATGTTCAAAACTAGAGTGGGAGGTGACGAAAGCTGACAACCCCATGATCAGCTAAAACATTATGACCACCCCATGATCAGCCAAAACATTATGACCGCCCCATGTAAAAAAAAAATTATTTTTGAAAAAAAAAAATCATTTTGAAAAAAATAAAAATAAATTTTTGAAAAAAAAAATATTTTTGAAAAAAAAATTATTTTTGAAAAAAATATATATTTTTGAAAAAAAAATTACTTTTGAAAAAAAAAATTTAAAAAAAAATCATTTTTGAAAAAAACAAAATTCATTTTTGAAAAAAAAATTCATTTTTGAAAAAAAAATCATTAAAAAAAATCATTTTTGAAAAAACAAAAAAACAAAATCATTTTTGAAAAAAAAAAAAATCAAAGCTCTGAGGGGAATTATAGCTCCTCTCACACAGCTCTAAGGACAATTATAGCATTATAGCTCCTCCCACACAGCTTGGAGGGAAGTTATAGCTCCTCCAATACAGCTTTGAGGGGAATTATAGCTCCTCCCACACAGCTCAAAGGGGAATTATAGCATTATAGCTTAGCATTATAGCTCCTCCCACACAGCTCTGAGGAGAATGATAGCTCCTCCCACACAACTCTGAGGGGAATTACAGCTTAGCATTATAGCTCCTCCCACACAGCTCTGAGGAGAATTAGAGCTCCTCCCACACAACTCTGAGAGGAATTATAGTTTCTCCCACACCGCTGTGAGGGGAATTATAGCTCCTTTTAAACAGCTCTGAGGGGAATTATAGCTTCTCCCACACAACTCTGATGGGAAATGTAGCTTCTCCCACACAGCTCTGAGGGGAATTATAGCTTCTCCCACACAGCTCTAAGGGGAATTATAGCTCCTCCCACACAACACTAAGGGAAATTTTATCTCCTCCCACACAGCTCTGAGGGGAATTATAGCATCATTGCTCCTCCCACACAGCTCAGAGGGGAGTTATAGCTCCTCCCACACAGCTCTGAGGCGAATTATAGCTCCTCCTCCAACACAACTCTGAGGGGAATTATAGCTCTTCGAACAAAGCTCTGAGGGGAATTATAGCTCCTTCCACAAATATCATCATGCCATCTAAAGGAAAGAGATCTAAAGCTGCAAAGATACGCTGGACTAAACTGGATCCGGAGCCCCACAGCAGCATAGTGGATATGGAGGTTTGTGACAGTGAATGTGCCCAGGAGGTACATAGTGAACCTGTGGTGTCATTTTCATGTTCAACTCAGTGTCAAGTTCAAGAGCACAGTGACAGTGTGATGGGCACTTCTGAAAACCATGGCATGCAAGAACCATGTGTATCAAGTGAGATTTCTGTGCAGGCATCATTTCATCAGGGTCATCATGGCTATGGAAGGTTAAGGAACAAACAGTGTACATGCATGGCTCTGACATTTTTGGCATACCACAGTGAGCTTGATGATGTGAGAAAGGGTGATCTTGATCAAATACTGAAGAAGGGCAACAGCTTGTATGGCTCAACAATAAAACAGCTAAAACAAAGAAATGTCTATCAGCATCAGCACTTGACAATGGAAGAAGTGCCCCTCAGAGTCAACACTGACAAATATGAGTATAACGTTGTTAAATCTCCAGTGTTATCGGGATGTATGAGAGACACGGTAGACGGTGACAACCAAGGTTGGTTTGTTGACCTTTCCACAAGACTTCAGTGCCTCAATGCAGATGTTACACATGCACTTTTTATAGTAGTGCCATATTGCATTGCATTGTTCAGAGACAAGTCTGGGAGATATGGACTGTTTGATTCTCATAGTCGAAATAAGGATGGACTTCCTGCCACTGGAAAAGGAAAAGCTGTTATGATCACTTTTACACATTTGAGTGATATGGGGGCAAGGATTTACAAGTTGTATGAATTGCTCCTTACAGACACCAGAGGCCCTATTGATGGACTGCAGTATGACTTCATGCCAGTCTCATTTCATCGTGCAAGACGTCTGTCAGATGGTTTGCTGTCCCCACTGGTGCAATCTGACAAACCACATAATGCAAAGCATGTGGAGAACAAAGTGACACAGATGACCAAAGATGCAACACACACTGGATTCCCAGCCAGCAAGCATTCTCCACGGTCACTTGATGCAAAATCCTCACAGGGCATATGGAAGGACAGTAAGGCATTGTCCAAATTAAATGCACAGAGACGACAAAAACTGAAGACAAGACACAGAAATGAAAGAAGGCGTGATTTCAAGGCCACAAAGATGTCTGTCACCAATAAGAAGAGAACATACATCACCAGCCGATACAGAGCAGATGCTGATTTTAAGTTGAAGCAGAAGCAATATATCATTCGCAAATATGCAACAGATGCCAATTTCAACGTGAAGCAGAAGCAATACATCACCAGAAAATATGCGACAAATGCCGATTTCAACTTGAAGCAGAAGCAATACATCACCAGAAAATATGCGACAAATGCAGATTTCAAGTTGAAGCAGAAGCAATACATGACCAGAAAATATGCGACAAATGCACATTACAACTTGAAGAAGAAGCAATACATCACCAGAAAATATGCGACAAATGCCGATTTCAACTTGAAGCAGAAGCAATACATCACCAGAAAATATCATAATGATCCTGCTTTCAGAAAACGTCACTTGCAACATTGCATGAGTTACATGAAAATGAAGCGTCACACTCAAGCAGATTTTCGCATAACCCATAAGATGCAATGTGCCTTCAAAATAAGAATGAAATACAGACGATGGACTCGTGTCATGCGGGAATGCAGTCAACCAGTGGACAACAGCCTAATGCAGACAGCTATATCCACTTTCCATGAATGCATTAAAGCTGGGCCAACATTTGTGTGCACGATGTGTCATCGCACTCTTTTCCCTAACCAAGTGAAACATTGCATTCACAGCAACTACAAGAAGAATTTACACATTGTTGCTGCCTGTTTGACAGGGAAATATGTCCATGTGTGCAACAATCACTGTCAAGGACCTGAACAATGCACCGTACCAGATGAAAGGACCAAAGAATGGATTTGTCACAACTGTGATTCACATTTAAAAGCAGGACACAAATCATCCATCGCTGTGGCTAACAACATGGAGCTGGCGCCCATTCCCCCAGAGCTCTGCGATTTGAATGTGCTGGAAAGACAACTTTTGGCCAAAATACTGCCATTTGCCAAGATCATCACACTTCCCAAAGGTCGACAGG
Source organism: Aquarana catesbeiana (assembly GCF_042186555.1). Classification (NCBI taxonomy): domain Eukaryota; kingdom Metazoa; phylum Chordata; class Amphibia; order Anura; family Ranidae; genus Aquarana; species Aquarana catesbeiana. The sequence continues at coordinate 166,792,307 of NC_133335.1, forward strand.
CAGCTATACATGGCGCTGTAGTGTGTTTGCCATCCGAGGTGGAAACCACGGTCAATACTCTACCAAGATCGCACAGCACATCCCAGTTACACAGAGTGAAGCTGAAAAGACGTCTGACTTACAAAGGCCACCAGCTGTTTCATAATGTCAACATGGGAAATGTAGTAGCAGGTCTGTCAAAACTCATTGACACACACCCCGACTACAGTGACATTTCAATTAAAGTGGATGAGACAATCGCTGATGATGATGATGATAATGATGATGATGATGGGATGGAACTCGACAGTTGTGACGAAACTGAAATGATGGAGATACTTGAACGCATCGAAAATTGTGATCCATCAGAGGTACAGTCTGCATGTTTACCGGCTGCTTCTGAGCAACAGGAAGGCCATGACCAACAACCTCCTAATGCAGAGGATGAGAAGGATACACTAAGACCTGGAATTGGCCTAGACAGTTGTTTGCAGCCATCTGACCTTGGAGAGGAAGCACTGACACACGGTGATGGAATATTCAGCATTGCACCTGCACAAGGAAACACACCTGTCAGCTTCTTTAAAGTTCCTAGGCTTGAGGCAATGGCTTTCCCTGTTCAGTTCCCTACTGGACAGAATACATTGGACCAGGCAAGACAAGTCAAACTGTCCCCGAGCATGTATTTCAATGCAAGGCTTTTTTGTGTTGATACTCGTTTTGCAAGAGACACAAGCTACCTCTTCTTTGCGCAGTTTGTCACAGAAACACACATGGCCAAAAGCAGCATGTCCATCCAGTTAAGGAAAGGAAAACCCAATACCAGGGATGGACGGAAAATATCCAACAAGCTGCTACAGGACAAGTGTGAGGTTGAGAGGTTGGTGCGAAACCGAGATGCCACAAGGTTCATGCAACCACTGAGAGGGAGTCCAGCTTACTGGGATAAAAATCTGAAGAATTTGCTAGCCATGGTCAGACAATTGGGTAAGCCAACATTTTTTCTTACCTTCTCTGCTGCAGAATTCAGATGGCCAGAGGTAATAACGGCAATAAAGGCACAACAAGGTCAAAAGGTGGATTTTGCGGGGCTAGACTGGGCTGAAAAGTGTGACATTCTTCGAGGCAACCCAGTGACCACCATGCGCATGTTTGACAAACGGGTTGATGCTCTGATGCGAGAGCTGCTGTTGGGTCCTGCACAGCCAATTGGTGAAGTTATTGATTACTTTTACCGGGTTGAATTTCAGGCGAGAGGGAGCCCTCATATACATTGTCTCTGTTGGGTAGCAGGAGCTCCTATATTTGGACAAGACAGTTATGACAAGGTGTGTGTCTTTATAGATCATAACATCTCATGCCAGCTGCCTGATGAAGCCAAACAGGCCTTACTTCACAGATTTGTAACAGAACTTCAAATGCACAGCAGATCTCATTCAAAATCATGCAAGAAAGGTAACAGAGTATGCAGATTTGGATTTCCAAAGCCACCTATTAGAAAAACGAGGATAACTTACCCGATGCCAGAAGAACAAGGAGATTGTGCAATGAAACCACAAGCAGCCAAAAACAAACTGAAACCAGTCTGGGATTTGCTTAATAACCCAAAAGTGCAGCTTGAAGACATGTCACAGCTACTGGCACAGTGTGATATGACTTTGAATCAGTACAACTCGTACATTCAGGCATTGACCTCCTCAAGCGTGATTCTAATGAAGCGTGATGTCAAGGACTGCTGGGTGAACAACTACAATCCACATTTGCTGACGGCCTGGAACGCCAACATGGACATCCAGTACATTCTTGATGAGTATGGTTGCATCATGTACATGTTGTCCTACATATCCAAGCCAGAACGGGAGCTGAGTGACTATCTCAAAACAATAGTCAAAGAAATGAGCCCAGAAACAGCGACAGAACGAGAAGAAATGAAAGAGGTTCTTCAGGCTTATTCAAAACACAGAGAGGTCAGTGCCCAGGAGTCTGTGGCCCGTACGTGCAGCCTGAAAATGAAGTCTTGCTCACGTGAGGTTGTTTTTCTGCCAACTGGTGACAACGCACTGAAAATGAGTCTCCCGCTCAGTGCATTGCAGAACAAACCAGCCGATTCGCTTAATGTGTGGATGACGAGTTTTGTCGACAAATACAGAGCCAGACCCGAAACACCAGAGTTTGAGTCCATGTGTCTGGCAGACTTTGCATCCCATTACAGGGTTGTCTATGGCAAGCAGAAGGAAGACAGCAAGCGTGTCAGCCTATTGAATGAAATGGGAATGATTCAAAAACGCACGAGAGGGAAGCCTGCAATCATCAGGTACGCACGCTTCTCAGAGAAGAAGGACCCCGAGAACTACTACGGCAGACTGCTTAAACTCTACCTCCCCCACCGTTCAGAGTCATCACTGAAAACTGTAAGGTTCCCAACACACCAGGATTTTTACAAAGGCGCCTGTGTGAGCTTACCAGGAGAAGAAGCAATCCGAGCAGTGTCTGCAATTGTTACCAGCAACCAAAAGAAGTTCGAACAACACAACAAAATTGTGGAACAAGTCTTGGATGACTTTGTAAAAAACGGCCCTGTTGAAGATGCTTGGAACACCTTTGCCCCAGAAGCTGAGTTGGATAGGTTGGAATGTATAGAGGAACGCAAAGAAGGGGAGCCACTTCATGAGAATGAACAAGATGATGTTCCGGAGTATACACATCACAAACAAACAGGTGGAATTGCGCTTACTGTGAAGGCCCCACAAATGTGCCCTGATTTCCTTCGGAAAATGTACAGAGACCTTAACCGGACACAAGCTCAGACATTCTACTCAGTTTGTGACTGGTGCACTAACCGTGTGCGTGGCCTAAATCCTGACCCATTCTATTACTTTGTCACTGGTGGTGCAGGGACAGGCAAATCACACCTGATAAAGTGCATCTATGCTGAGGCGACAAAGATACTCTGTAAACTTACCAGACTACGTGAGGAAGCAGACATATCCATGCCCAGCGTTTTACTAACTGCATTTACAGGAACAGCAGCTTTCAACATTTCAGGCAACACTTTGCATTCTCTTCTGAAGTTGCCAAGAAGCTTGAAGCCACCCTACCAAGGACTTGGAAATCTAATAGATGAAGTGAGGGCACAGCTGTCAAATGCGGAGATCATTGTTATTGACGAGGTGTCAATGATTTCAAAGCCCCTGTTTGCCTACATCAACTGGAGATTACAGCAAATCAAAGGCAGTAAGAAACCTTTTGGTGGTATGTCAGTACTAGCAGTAGGAGACTTTTACCAGGTCCCCCCGCTGGGAAAAAGTAAGCCACTCTGCGTGTTTGAGGAAAATACCAATGACCTCTGGAAAGACAACTTTCAGATGATCACGCTGACAGAGATCATGCGACAGAAGGATGACATTTCATTTGCTGAGCTTTTGAATAGAATCAGAGTCAAGCAGAAGACTGTCACCTTAAGCAATGATGACAAAGCTCTGCTTGCTCAGGCTTTTACAGATCCCACCCACTGCCCTAATGACGTGCTACACATATTTGCCACCAACAAAGAGGTTCACAAACATAATGCTGCAACTGTGTCTGTTCTCCATTCAAACGTCACCAACATAGATGCCGACGATTACAGAAAAGACCCTAAGACAGGAGTGATGCTGAGGCAACACCAACCTTTCAAAGGACACAAAGACAATCTGATTGACACACTGCAAGCAGCTGAAGGTGCCCGTATCATGATCACAAGAAACATTGATGTAGAAGACGGGCTTGTTAACGGGACATTTGGCAAGATTGCAAGAATAATCATCCAGACTGAGAATGGTACTACTACGGTAAACAAGCTTGGGCTTATGCTGGACAATCCAAATGCAGGACAGAGATACCGTAACAAGTCGTCTTGTGATGCTGACAACTTGGTGTACATAGAAAGGGTAGAGGAAAACCTGAGACAGAAAGGAGTTGTTCGCAGGCAGTTCCCCCTGAAGTTGACTTTTGCATGTACGATTCATAAGTGTCAGGGGATGTCGATACAGTCAGCAGTGGTCTCATTGAAACGGGTCTTCCAACCGGGAATGGCCTATGTTGCTCTGAGTAGAACAACTACACTGCAAGGACTGTACATAACCGACTTTGATGAGAAGAAGATCTTTGCTGATCCTGAAATCACAGCCTCCCTGGATTCAATGAAGAATGCATCACTGGAAAGTGTTATGCCCCTCTTAAAGTTTCTACAGACAACAGACAAACAGCAAACATTAACAATTATCCATCACAACACGGAAGGATTACCAGCTCACATTGAAGATATCAAATCTCACCATGAGTTGACACTTGGAGATGTTTTATGTTTCACTGAAACTCATCTCTCAGGCTCTTCTGTTGCTGAAAGTCTCCAGCTGGAGTGCTACAACCTGTTCAAACGCAACAGACACCTCTCGTACACGAACCTTCCTGACATTGCAAGTAAAAGTGGCGGAGGTGTCGCCTTGTATGTCAGAAACCATTTCAAGGCCTTTGAAAAGCAGTATCATCACAATGTGACTGACTTGGAGTTCTTGGTTGTCAAACTGGAGTCCCCTGTACAAGCTTTGATCGCTGTTGTTTACAGGCCACCGGATTACAGTATTGGCCAATTCCTTACTAACCTGCTGGGCCTCTTGGAATCTTTGGAAATAATGGATTGCCAACCTATAATACTCTGTGGAGATTTCAATGAAGATTTTCTGTGCAGAGAAAAGAAGCCAATATCTGACCTTCTTCATTCAAGAGGATATACCCAACTGGTCTGGGCAGCCACCACAGAAAAAAACACACTGTTGGATCACATTTATATCTCCAGGGTGCAGCACTGTCTCCAGTCAGGAGTACTGCACAGTTATTACAGCTATCATGATCCTGTGTATTGTGTTTTGAACAGTGGTTGTGAACATGCTTAGAGCCTGCATAAACAGGGCATGAGTGATGCCAGGAAACAGTGGTTGTGAGACAGTGGTCATCAAACAGATAATAAAGTGGCAATGAGGGTCAGTTTATGTTATGTGAGTTTTATGTCAGTTTTAGTTATGTGGGACCATTTACAATTAGCTAAAAATCATTCTCTATATTTCATGTTCGGTGTACTTGTTAGACACTGAACTCACTTACTCCCCCCCATCCATCACAGACATCTGTCCTCATCACACTCACCCTCTCCTTCCTGTGCTATAGCCTGCTTGCTGATTAGTAAGACAGATAAAGAAACAGCAAGGAGCAAAACTGCAGAGAAACTGAAAATTTGTAAGGGTTTAAAGTATATGCTTTAATGAATTGCCTTGTATCCAAAAAGTTCAAAAAGTTGACTGTTCAAAATGTTAATACAATGTATAACGGAAATATACTGCCAGTTCGCTTGTGATGTAATATATTGAAATTATATGTACACTGTGTAAACTGTTTTTGACACACTTGATTTTGGGACGCGAGTCCGTCAGGTGCTATGCTTTGGCTGGGGCGGAATAAATCCTGGTAACCCTTAAGTCTGTGTCCGACAAAGTCATTTACCAATATTTCTACCTTCTACATCATTAGCACTTGTGCACTTTTTAAATTTGATCAATCAATTGGTTAGCGTAATGTTTACTATCTTTACTCACTACAAACACTCCACACAGTTACTCTCCCCATCTGTCCAGTTCAACCTTTCCACAGTTACTCCAACCACACAAAAGTTACTCCAGCCACTCCCCCCAGTTACTCCGCCCACTCCAGTTGTAGAGGCAAGAACACTTTTCACAATTTCCCCAGAAATTGTAGCTTTTCTAGTTCTTATTATTATTATAGCCAAATTTACCACACTAACTCCTCCCACAGTTTTTACACTACATAGACAATTAATATACCGAAACGTGCGGATTGTTCCCGAATGGTGTGCTATTATTTTGTGGAACGTTTCGCCAAAAGGTTCACGAAATATCGTCATTTTTGCGGCGAAATTGGTCCCATAGGAATGAATGGGGAAACTAGAGTGGGAGGTGACAAAAGCTGAAAAATCAGACCATGATTTCTAAACTGCCACCACTCCCTCATTTTCAAGCCCACCCACACAAATCTTATATCAAAACGTTCAGCTATCCCTGCTGCCACTAAACATGTCCACGGCTAAGCCATAGTCCTGATAGTTTTCACAATATGACCATTTGTTTGCAACTCACGCCGTCCATTGACATTCATTGAAACTACACTCTAGCCCCTTCAAATTTGAAGGGCAATTTCTAAACTGCGACCGTGCCTCCATTTTTAATATTTCAGAGACATACTATACATCAAAATCTAGGTCTGGGTCTTGTGATTCTCACAATATAAAGATCTTCGCTGTAGGATTTATAGTTTTTAAAATACGGCCATTTGAATTACTGCACAGTTTACAGCTACCATGATCCTGTGTATTGTGTATTGAGCATTGGTTGTGAAGCATAAACAGGACATGAGCGTTGCTAGGAAAGAGTGGTTGTAAACACAAGATGCTGAGACGGAATTGTATTGTAGCTCCTCCCACACAGCTCTGAGGGGAATTGTAGCTCCTCCCACACAGCTCTGAGGGGAATTATAGCATTATAGCTTAGCATTATAGCTCCTCCAATACAGCTCTGAGGAGAATTAGAGCTCCTCCCACACAACTCTGATGGGAAATGTAGCTCCTCCCACACAGCTCTGAGGCAAATTATAGCTAGTCCCACACAGCTCTGAGGGGAATTATAGCTCCTCCCACACAGCTGAGTGGAATTATAACATTATAGCTTAGCATTATAGGTCCTCCTCCACAGCTCTGAGGAGAATTATATCTCCTCCCACACAACTCTGAGGGGAATTATAGCTCCTCCCACAAAGCTCTGAGGGGAATTGTAGCTCCTCTCACACAGCTCTAAGGACAACTATAGCATTATAGCTCCTCCGACACAGCTTTGAGGGGAATTATAGCTCCTCCCACACAGCTCTGAGGGGAATTATAGCATTATAGCTTAGCATTATAGCTCCTCCAATACAGCTCTGAGGAGAATTAGAGCTCCTCCCACACAGCTCTGAGGAGAATTAGAGCTCCTCCCACACAGCTCTGAGGAGAATTAGAGCTCCTCCCACACAGCTCTGAGGAGAATTAGAGCTCCTCCCACACAACTCTGAGTGGAATTATAGTTCCTCCCACACCGCTGTGAAGGGAATTATAGCTCCTCCCATACAGCACTGATAGGAATTATAGCTCCTCCCACACTGCTCTAATGGGAAATGTAGCTCGTCCCACACAGCTCTGAGGGGAATTATAGCTCCTCTCACACAGCTCAGAGGGGAATTATAGCTCCTCCCACACAACACTGAGGGGAATTATAGCTCCTCCCACACAGCTCTGAGGGGAATTGTAGCTCCTCCCACACAGTGCTTAGGGGAATTGTAGCTCCTCCCACAAAGCTCTGAGGGGAATTATAGCATTATTGCTCCTCTCACACAGCTCAGAGGGGAGTTATAGCTCCTCCCACACAGCTCTGAGGAGAATTATAGCTCCTCCCACACAACTCTGAGGGGAATTATAGCTCTTCAAACAAAGCTCTGAGGGGAATTATAGCTCCTTCCACAAATATCATCATGCCATCTAAAGGAAAGAGATCTAAAGCTGCAAAGATATGCTGGACAAAGCTGGAACTTTCAGACCCACGCTTTTGGGATCCGGAGCAGCCCCATAGCAGCATTGTGGATATGGAGGTTTGTGACAGTGCATGTGCCCAGGAGGTACATAGTGAACCTGTGGTGTCATTCGCATGTTCAACTCAGTGTCAAGTTCAAGAGCACAGTGACAGTGTGATGGGCACTTCTGAAAACCATGGCATGCAAGAACCATGTGTACCAAGTGAGATTTCTGTGCAGGCATCATTTCATCAGGGTCATCATGGCTATGGAAGGTTAAGGAACAAACAGTGTACATGCATGGCTCTGACATTTTTGGCATACCACAGTGAGCCTGATGATGTGAGGAAGGGTGATCTTGATCAAATACTGAAGAAGGGCAACAGCTTGTATGGCACAACAATAAAACAGCTAAAACAAAGAAATGTCTATCAGCATCAACACTTGACAATGGAAGAAGTGCCCCTCAGAGTCAACACTGACAAATATGAGTATAACGTTGTTAAATCTCCAGCCACGGTAGACTGTGATAACCAAGGTTGGTTTGTTGACCTCTCCACAAGACTTCAGTGCCTCAATGCAGATGTTACACATGCTCTTTTTATAGTATATATTGCATTGCATTGTTCAGAGACAAGTCTGGGAGATATGGACTGTTTGATTCTCATAGTCGAAAAAAGGATGGACTTCCTGTGATATGGAGTGATATGGGGGCAAGGATTTATAAGTTGTATGAATTGCTCCTTACAGACACCAGAGGCCCTATTGATGGACTGCAGTATGACTTCATGCCAGTCTCATTTCATCGTGCAAGACGTCTTTCAGATGGTTTGCTGTCCCCACCTGTGCAATCTGACAAACCACATAATGGAAAGCATGTGGAGAACAAAGTGACACAGATGACCAAAGATGCAACACACACTGGATTCCCAGCCAGCAAGCATTCTCCACGGTCACTTGATGCAAATTCCTCACAGGGCATATGAAAGGACAGTAAGGCATTTTCCAAATTAAATGCACAGCGACAACAAAAACTGAAGACAAGACACAGAAATGAAAGAAGGCGTGATTTCAAGGCTACAAAGATGTCTGTCACCAATAAGAAAAGGACAGTGCTCAGTTTGAAGCTGTGGAGCTTGGTGTAAGTGGAGCTGGATTAAGTGGGAGTTAAAAACAAGTGTTAGAGTATACAAGTCTTGCTGTCTGTTGGTGTGTGTTGCTGTCTGTTGGTGTGTGTTGCTGTCTGTTGGTGTGTGTTGCTGTCTGTTGGTGTTTGCTGGGTTGCATTTTGGGGACTTTTCCTTTTAGTTTTTAATTTGCCTTTTGCTTTAACTTTTTAAATAGCTTTTTTTTTTTTTTCTTTTTTTTTTTTCTTGTTTCATCAGTCTATCAATTAAGGGGTGTGGTTAATTGCTCACAGGTGCCTATTTAACTTGTTGTAGGACTCAGTCTGAGCGTGCTCAGTTTGAAGCTGTGGAGCTTGGTGTAAGTGGAGCTGGATTAAGTGGGAGTTAAAAACAAGTGTTAGAGTATACAAGTTTTGCTGTCTGTTGGTGTGTGTTGCTGTCTGTTGGTGTGTGTTGCTGTCTGTTGGTGTTTGCTGGGTTGCATTTTGGGGACTTTTCCTTTTAGTTTTTAATTTGCCTTTTGCTGTCACTTTTTAAATAGCTTTTTTTTTTTTTTTTTTCTTGTTTCATCAGTCTATCAATTAAGGGGTGTGGTTAATTGCTCACAGGTGCCTATTTAACTTGTTGTAGGACTCAGTCTGAGCGTGCTCAGTTTGAAGCTGTGGAGCTTGGTGTAAGTGGAGCTGGATTAAGTGGGAGTTAAAAACAAGTGTTAGAGTATACAAGTCTTGCTGTCTGTTGGTGTGTGTTGCTGTCTGTTGGTGTGTGTTGCTGTCTGTTGGTGTTTGCTGGGTTGCATTTTGGGGACTTTTCCTTTTAGTTTTTAATTTGCCTTTTGCTGTCACTTTTTAAATAGCTTTTTTTTTTTTTTTTTTCTTGTTTCATCAGTCTATCAATTAAGGGGTGTGGTTAATTGCTCACAGGTGCCTATTTAACTTGTTGTAGGACTCAGTCTGAGCGTGCTCAGTTTGAAGCTGTGGAGCTTGGTGTAAGTGGAGCTGGATTAAGTGGGAGTTAAAAACAAGTGTTAGAGTATACAAGTCTTGCTGTCTGTTGGTGTGTGTTGCTGTCTGTTGGTGTGTGTTGCTGTCTGTTGGTGTTTGCTGGGTTGCATTTTGGGGACTTTTCCTTTTAGTTTTTAATTTGCCTTTTGCTGTTACTTTTTAAATAGCTTTTTTTTTTTTTTCTTGTTTCATCAGTCTATCAATTAAGGGGTGTGGTTAATTGCTCACAGGTGCTTATTTAACTTGTTGTAGGACTCAGTCTGAGCGTGCTCAGTTTGAAGCTGTGGAGCTTGGTGTAAGTGGAGCTGGATTAAGTGGGAGTTAAAAACAAGAGTTTAAAACAGGAGGTTATAACAGGGGTCATAGTACCTGTGTAGTGTGGGTATCTGAGTGTTGTCTGAGTAGTGTGTGTGGATCGTTAGTACTTGTGTATTGTGTACCTGTGTATTGTCTTGTCGTGTACCTGTGTATTGTCTTGAGTATTAGTGCCAGGAAGCTAGTTAGGTAATTTGGACAGGGTAAAATCCCCAAATCCTCACCAAATTTAATAGGTACGATGCCCAGCGGGTGTGGAGAGGCGACTCTTTGTACATCTTGCCGCATGTATGCGTTCCTTGATCATCCGATCGAGGGCGAATACTGCTGTGCAAAATGTAAGCACATTGTTTCCCTGGAAGCCCAGGTTCTGAATCTGGGGAAGCAACTGTCAGCACTGAGAAGTCCCTCCATACTAAAGGTGAGCCAGGAACGTACACGGCAGGTGCCGGCAGGGGCCAGCACAGAGGCAGGTGGAGACAAAGAGGTGCAGGCACTAGCAAAGAGTAGATGGGTGACAGTCAGGAGGGGTAGAGGGGGAAGTGCCAGGGAGGCCGATCCAGGACTGGAGCATCCCAATAAGTACGCTCCATTGAGTGACATTGGTGAAACCAGTCAGGGACCAGCACTGCTGGAGATGAGGGACTCTCCTAGCTGCCAGGGGAAGAACTCCTCCAGTGAGAGTGGGGGGGCAGCAAAGGGAAAGGAAAGACAGATTCTGGTGGTAGGGGACTCAATTCTTAGAAGGACAGAGAGGGCAATCTGTAACCAAGACCTGAAGCGCCGAACAGTATGTTGTCTACCGGGTGCTCGGGTTCGGCACATCACGGATCTTGTGGACAGATTACTGGGAGGGGCTGGGGAAGACCCGGCTGTCATGGTGCACGTTGGCACCAATGACAAAGTCAGAGGCAGATGGAGTGTCCTAAAGAACGATTTTAGGGACTTAGGAGCTAAATTGAGGAAAAGGACCTCCAAGGTAGTGTTCTCAGGAATACTACCGGTACATCGAGCCACACCAGAGAGGCAGAGGGAAATTAGGGAAGTAAACAAGTGGCTGAAGAGCTGGTGTAGTAAGGAGGGGTTTGGGTTCCTGGAGGACTGGGCCGACTTCTCAGTCGGTAACCGGTACTATAGAAGGGACGGACTGCACCTAAATGAGGAGGGTGCAGATCTGCTGGGAATGAAGATGGCCAAAAAGTTAGAGGGATTTTTAAACTAGGCGATGGGGGGGAGGGTCCAGAGACAGTGATAGCCAGCGCGGAAGATATTCCAGAGGGTAGTATTGGGGGCATTAGTGGTAGGTTAACCAAAGCACAAAAACACAAGGTGAGTATAGTAGCAAGTCCAAGTTGCAATCTTGAAACACCCAATACGAGGACAATATGCGACCGGTCTAAACTATGTGGCATGTTCACCAATGCCAGGAGCCTGGCGGACAAGATGGGTGAACTAGAGATACTGTTGTACAAAGAGGATTTGGATTTTGTGGGAATTTCAGAGACCTGGTTCAACAGCTCTCATGATTGGCTGGCAAACATTCAAGGGTATACCCTATACCGCAAGGACAGAGAGGGTAAAAAAGGGGGAGGGGTATGCCTATATATCAAGAATAATGTACAAGTGAATGTGAGAGATGACATCACTGAGGGGGCTAGGGAGGAGGTGGAATCTTTATGGGTAGAGCTCCAAAGGGATGAAGCTAAGGGGAAAATAATACTGGGAGTATGCTATAGGCCCCCTAACCTGAGGGAAGAAGTGGAGACGGATCTCCTATCACAAATTAGATTAGCAGCAAGGATGGAAAGTGTTATCATAATGGGGGATTTTAATTATCCAGACATAGACTGGGCGGAGGGAACCGCGCATTCATTTAAGGCTCGCCAGTTCCTTAGTGTCTTGCAGGACAATTTTATGGGTCAGATGGTAGACGCACCAACTAGAAATAAAACATTACTAGATCTACTGATTACCAACAATACAGACCTGATAACAGATGTGGAAATACGGGGCAATTTAGGTAACAGCGATCACAGGTCAATTAGTTTCAGTATAAATCACACAAATAGGAGACATGAAGGGAACACAAAGACACTGAATTTCAAAAGAGCCAACTTCCCTAAACTACAAACCTTGCTAAAAGGCATAAATTGGGATAAAATATTAGGAACAAAGAATACGGAGGAGAGATGGGTTTGCTTTAAGAGCATATTAAATAAGGGCATTAGCCAATGAATCCCATTGGGTAATAAATTTACCCAATGTAAAAATGCATATAAAAGCAAAGGAGAAGGCCTTCAAAAAATACAAGATTGAGGGATCATCCACAGCATTCAGAATTTATAAAGAATGCAATAAGAAATGTAAGGGTGCAATTAGGATGGCTAAGATAGAACATGAAAGACACATAGCGGAGGAGAGCAAAAAAAATCCCAAGAAATTCTTTAAGTATGTAAACAGTAAAAAAGGGAGGACAGACCATATTGGCCCCATAAAGAATGAGGAAGGACATCTGGTTACAAAGGATGGGGAGATGGCAAAGGTATTGAATTTATTCTTCTCCTCAGTCTTCACGAGTGAATCGGGGGGCTTCAGTAACCAAAACTGCAGTGTTTATCCTCATGACACAACACAGGAAGCACCTACATGGTTAACAGAGGACGGAATTAAAATTAGACTTGAGAAACTTAACATTAATAAATCACCGGGACCAGATGGCTTGCATCCGAGGGTACTTAGGGAACTCAGTCAGGTGATTGCCAGACCGTTGTTCCTAATTTTTACAGACAGTCTATTGACTGGAATGGTACCAGCTGATTGGAGAAAAGCCAATGTAGCACCAATATTTAAAAAGGGCCCAAAAAACATCCCTGGGAATTACAGACCAGTTAGCCTAACATCAATAGTATGTAAACTCTTGGAGGGGATGATAAGGGACTATATACAAGATTTTAGTAATAAGAATGATATCATTAGCAGTAATCAGCATGGATTCATGAAGAATCGTTCCTGCCAAACCAATCTATTAACCTTCTATGAGGAGGTGAGTTGCCATCTAGATAAAGGAAGGCCCGTAGACGTGGTGTATGTGGATTTTGCAAAAGCATTTGACACAGTTCCCCATAAACGTTTACTGTACAAAATAAGGTGCGTTGGCATGGACCATAGGGTGAGTACATGGATTGAAAACTGGCTACAAGGGCGTGTTCAGAGGGTGGTGATAAATGGGGAGTACTCAGAATGGTCAGGGGTGGGTAGTGGGGTTCCCCAGGGTTCTGTGCTGGGACCAATCCTATTTAATTTGTTCATAAATGACCTGGAGGATGGGATAAACAGTTCAATCTCTGTATTTGCAGACGATACTAAGCTAAGCAGGGCAATAACTTCTCCGCAGGATGTGGAAATCTTGCAAAAAGACCTGAACAAATTAATGGGGTGGGCGACTACATGGCAAATGAGGTTCAATGTAGAAAAATGTAAAATAATGCATTTGGGTGGCAAAAATATGAATGCAATCTATACACTGGGGGGAGAACCTCTGGGGGAATCTAGGATGGAAAAGGACCTGGGGGTCCTAGTGGATGATAGGCTCAGCAATGGCATGCAATGCCAAGCTGCTGCTAATAAAGCAAACAGAATATTGGCATGCATTAAAAGGGGATCAACTGCAGAGATAAAACGATAATTCTCCCGCTCTACAAGACTCTGGTCCGCCCGCACCTAGAGTATGCTGTCCAGTTCTGGGCACCAGTCCTCAGGAGGGACATACTGGAAATGGAGCGAGTACAAAGAAGGGCAACAAAGCTAATAAAGGGTCTGGAGGATCTTAGTTATGAGGAAAGGTTGCGAGCACTGAACTTATTCTCTCTGGAGAAGAGACGCTTGAGAGGGGATATGATTTCAATTTACAAATACTGTACTGGTGACCCCACAATAGGGATAAAACTTTTTCGCAAAAGAGAGTTTAATAAGACTCGTGGCCACTCATTACAATTAGAAGAAAAGAGGTTTAACCTTAAACTATGTAGAGGGTTCTTAACTGTAAGAGCGGCAAGGATGTGGAATTCCCTTCCACAGGCGGTGGTCTCAGCGGGGAGCATTGATAGCTTCAAGAAACTATTAGATAATCACCTGAATGACCGCAATATACAGGGATATGTAATGTAATACTGACACATAATCACACACATAGGTTGGACTTGATGGACTTGTGTCTTTTTTCAACCTCACCTACTATGTAACTATGTAACTATATATGACATACATCACCAGCCGATACAGAGCAGATGCTGATTTTAAGTTGAAGCAGAAGCAATATATCATTCGCAAATATGCGACATATGCCAATTTCAACTTGAAGCAGAAGCAATACACAACCAGCAAATATGCGACTGATGCCAATTTTAACTTGAAGAAGAAGCAATACATCACCAGAAAATATGCGAAAAATGCAGATTTCAACTTGAAGCAGAAGCAATATATCACCAGAAAATATGCGACAAATGCCGATTTCAACTTGAAGCAGAAGCAGTACATCACCAGAAAATATGCGACAAATGCCGATTTCAACTTGAAGCAGAAGCAATACATCACCAGAAAATATCATAATGATCCTGCTTTCAGAAAACGTCACTTGCAACATTGCATGAGTTACATGAAAATGAAGCGTCGCACTCAAGCAGATTTTCGCATAACCCATAACATGCAATGTGCCTTCAAAATAAGAATGAAATACAGACGGACTTGTGTCATGCAGGAATGCAGTCAACCAGTGGACAACAGCCTAATGCAGACAGCTATATCCACTTTCCATGAATGCATTAAAGCTGGGCCAACTTTTGTGTGCACGATGTGTCATCGCACACTTTTCCCTAACCAGGTGAAACATTGCATTCACAGAAATTACAAGAAGAATCTACACATTGTTGCTGCCTGTTTTACAGGGAAATATGTCCATGTGTGCAACAATCACTGTCAAGGCCCTGAACAATGCACCGTACCAGATGAAAGGACCAAAGAATGGATTTGTCACAACTGTGACTCAAGTTTAAAAGCAGGACACAAATCATCCATCGCTGTGGCTAACAACATGGAGCTGGCGCCCATTCCCCCAGAGTTTTGCGATTTGAATGTGCTGGAAAGACAACTTTTGGCTAAAATACTGCCATTTGCCCAGATCATCACACTTCCCAAAGGTCGACAGGCAGCTATACACGGCGCTGTAGTGTGTGTGCCATCCGAGGTGGAAACCACGGTCAATACTCTACCAAGATCGCACAGCACATCCCAGTTACACAGAGTGAAGCTGAAAAGACATCTGACTTACAAAGGCCACCAGCTGTTTCACAATGTCAACATGAGAAATGTAGTAGCAGGTCTGTCAAAACATATTGACACACACCCCGACTACAGTGACATTTCAATCAGAGTGGATGAGACAATCGCTGCTGCTGCTGATGATGATGATAATGATGATGGGATGGAACTCGACAGTTGTGATGAAACTGAAATGATGGAGATACTTGAACGCATCGAAAATTGTGATCCATCAGAGGTACAGTCTGCATTTTTACCGGCTGCTTCTGAGCAACAGGAAGGCCATGGCCAACAATCTCCCAATGCAGAGGATGAGAAGGATGCACTAAGACCTGGAATTGGCCTAGACAGTTGTTTGCAGCCATCTGACCTTGGAGAGGAAGCACTGACACACGGTGATGGAATATTCAGCATTGCACCTGCACAAGCAAACACACCTGTCAGCTTCTTTAAAGTTCCTAGGCTTGAGGCAATGGCTTTCCCTGTTCAGTTCCCTACTGGACAGAATACATTGGACCAGGCAAGACAAGTCAAACTGTCCCCGAGCATGTATTTCAATGAAAGGCTTTTTTGTGTTGATACTCGTTTTGCAAGAGACACAAGCTACCTCTTCTTTGCGCAGTTTGTCACAGAAACACACATGGCCAAAAGCAGCATGTCCATCCAGTTAAGGAAAGGAAGACCCAATACCAGGGATGGATGGAAAATATCCAACGAGCTGCTACAGGACAAGCGTGAGGTTGAGAGGTTGGTGCGAAACCGAGATGCCACAAGGTTCATGCAACCACTGAGAGGGAGTCCAGCTTACTGGGATAAAAATCTGAAGAATTTGCTAGCCATGGTCAGACAATTGGGTAAGCCAACATTTTTTCTTACCTTCTCTTCTGCAGAATTCAGATGGCCAGAGGTAATAACGAAAATAAAGGCACAACAAGGTCAAAAGGTGGATTTTGCAGAGCTAGACTGGGCTGAAAAGTGTGACATTCTTCGAGGCAACCCAGTGACCACCATGCGCATGTTTGACAAACGGGCTGATGCTCTGATGCGAGAGCTGCTGTTGAGTCCTGCACAGCCAATCGGTGAAGTTATCGATTACTTTTACCGGGTTGAATTTCAGGCGAGAGGGAGCCCTCATATACATTGTCTCTGTTGGGTAGCAGGAGCTCCTATATTTGGACAAGACAGTGATGACAAGGTGTGTGCCTTTATAGATCATAACATCTCATGCCAGCTGCCTGATGAAGCCAAACAGGCCTTACTTCACAGATTTGTAACAGAACTTCAAATGCACAGCAGATCTCATTCAAAATTGTGCAAGAAAGGTAACAGAGTATGCAGATTTGGATTTCCAAAGCCACCTATTAGAAAAACGAGGATAACTTACTCGATGCCAGAAAAACAAGGAGATTGTGCAATGAAACCACAAGCAGCCAAAAACAAACTGAAACCAGTCTGGGATTTGCTTAATAACCCAAAAGTGCAGCTTGAAGACATGTCACAGCTACTGGCACAGTGTGATATGACTTTGAATCAGTACAACTCGTACATTGAGGCATTGACCTCCTCAAGCGTGATTCTAATGAAGCGTGATGTCAAGGACTGCTGGGGGAACAACTACAATCCACATTTGCTGACGGCCTGGAATGCCAACATGGACATCCAATACATTCTTGATGAGTATGGTTGCATCATGTACATGTTGTCCTATATATCCAAGCCAGAACGCGAACTGAGTGACTATCTAAAGACAATAGTCAAAGAAATGAGCCCAGAAACAGAGACAGAATGAGAAGAAATGAAAAAAGTTCTTTAGTCTTATTCCAAACACAGAGAGGTCAGCGCCCAGGAGTCTGTGGCCCGTACGTACAGTCTGAAAATGAAGTCTTGCTCACATGAGGTTGTTTTTCTGCCAACTGGTGACAATGCACTGAAAATGAGTCTCCCACTCAGTGCGTTGCAGAACAAACCAGCCGATTCTCTTAATGTGTGGATGATGAGTTTTGTCGACAAATGCAGAGCAAGACCCGAAACACCAGAGTTTGAGTCCATGTGTCTGGCAGACTTTGCATCCCATTACAGGGTTGTCTATGGCAAGCAGAAGGAAGATGGCAAGCAAAAGGAAGACGGCAAGCATGTCAGCCTATTGAATGAAATGGGAATGATTCAAAAACGCACGAGAGGGAAGCCTGCAATCATCAGGTATGCACGCTTCTCAGAGAAGAAGGACCCCGAGAACTACTACGGCAGACTGCTTAAACTCTACCTCCCCCACTGTTCAGAGTCATCACTGAAAACTGTAAGGTTCCCAACACACCAGGATTTTTACAAAGGCGCCTGTGTGAGCTTACCAGGAGAAGAAGCAATCCGAGCAGTGTCTGCAATTGTTACCAGCAACCAAAAGAAGTTCCAACAACACAACAAAATTGTGGAACAAGTCTTGGATGACTTTGTAAAAAATGGCCCTGTTGAAGATGCTTGGAACACCTTTGCCCCAGAAGCTGAGTTGGATAGGTTGGAATGTATAGAGGAACGCAAAGAAGGGGAGCCACTTCATGAGAATGAACAAGATGACGTTCCGGAGTATACACGTCACAAACAAACAGGTGGAATTGCGCTTACTGTGAAGGCCCCACAAATGTGCCCTGATTTCCTTCGGAAAATGTACAGGAACTTTAACCGGACACAAGCTCAGACATTCCACTCAGTTTGTGACTGGTGCACTAACCGTGTGCGTGGCCTAAATCCTGACCCATTCTATTACTTTGTCACTGGTGGCGCAGGGACAGGCAAATCACACCTGATAAAGTGCATCTATGCTGAGGCAACAAAGATACTCTGTAAACTTACCAGACTACGTGAGGAAGCAGACATATCCATGCCCAGCGTTTTACTAACTGCATTTACAGGAACAGCAGCTTTCAACATTTCAGGCAACACTTTGCATTCTCTGCTGAAGTTGCCAAGAAGCTTGAAGCCACCCTACCAAGGACTTGGAAATCTAATAGATGAAGTGAGGGCACAGCTGTCAAATGCGGAGATCATTGTTATTGATGAGGTTTCAATGATTTCAAAGCCCCTGTTTGCCTACATCAACTGGAGATTACAGCAAATCAAAGGCAGTAAGAAACCTTTTGGTGGTATGTCAGTACTAGCAGTAGGAGACTTTTACCAGGTCCCCCCACTGGGAAAAAGTAAGCCACTCTGCGTGTTTGAGGAAAATACCAATGATGTCTGGAAAGACAACTTTCAGATGATCACGCTGACAGAGATCATGCGACAGAAGGATGACATTTCATTTGCTGAGCTTTTGAATAGAATCGGAGTCAAGCAGAAGACTGGCACCCTTAAGTAATGATGACAAAGCTCTGCTTGCTCAGGTTTTGACAGATCCCACCCACTGCCCTAATGACGTGCTGCACATCTTTGCCACCAACAAAGAGGTTCACAAACATAATGCCGCAACTGTGTCTGTTCTCCATTCAAACGTCACCAACAAAGATGCCGACGATTACAGAAAAGACCCTAAGACAGGAGTGATGCTGAGGCAACACCAACCTTTCAAAGGACACAAAGACAATCTGATTGACACACTGCAAGCAGCTGAAGGTGCCCGTATCATGATCACAAGAAACATTGATGTAGAAGACGGGCTTGTTAACGGGACATTTGGCAAGATTGCAAGAATAATCATCCAGACTGAGAATGGTACTACTACGGTAAACAAGCTTGGGCTTATGCTGGACAATCCAAATGCAGGACAGAGATACCGTAACAAGTCGTCTTGTGATGCTGACAACTTGGTGTACATAGAAAGGGTAGAGGAAAACCTGAGACAGAAAGGAGTTGTTCGCAGGCAGTTCCCCCTGAAGTTGGCTTTTGCATGTACGATTCATAAGTGTCAGGGGATGTCGATACAGTCAGCAGTGGTCTCATTGAAACGGGTCTTCCAACCGGGAATGGCCTATGTTGCTCTGAGTAGAACAACTACACTGCAAGGACTGTACATAACCGACTTTGATGAGAAGAAGATCTTTGCTGATCCTGAAATCACAGCCTCCCTGGATTCAATGAAGAATGCATCACTGGAAAGTGTTATGCCCCTCTTAAAGTTTCTACAGACAACAGACAAACAGCAAACATTAACAATTATCCATCACAACACGGAAGGATTACCAGCTCACATTGAAGATATCAAATCTCACCATGAGTTGACACTTGGAGATGTTTTATGTTTCACTGAAACTCATCTCTCAGGCTCTTCTGTTGCTGAAAGTCTCCAGCTGGAGGGCTACAACCTGTTCAAATGCAACAGACACCTCTCGTACACGAACCTTCCTGACATTGCAAGTAAAAGTGGCGGAGGTGTCGCCTTGTATGTCAGAAACCATTTCAAGGCCTATGAAAAGCAGTATCATCACAATGTGACTGACTTGGAGTTCTTGGTTGTCAAACTGGAGTCCCCTGTACAAGCTTTGATCGCTGTTGTTTACAGGCCACCAGATTACAGTACTGGCCTATTCCTTACTAACCTGCTGGGCCTCTTGGAATCTTTGGAAATAATGGATTGCCAACCTATAATACTCTGTAGAGATTTCAATGAAGATTTTCTGTGCAGAGAAAAGAAGGATATACCCAACTGGTCTGGGCAGCCACCACAGAAAAAAACACACTGTTGGATCAGATTTACATCTCCAGGGTGCAGCACTGTCTCCAGTCAGGAGTACTGCACAGTTATTACAGCTATCATGATCCTGTGTATTGTGTTTTGAGCAGTGGTTGTGAACACGCTTAGAGCCTGCATAAACAGGGCACGAGTGTTGCCAGGAAACAGTGGTTGTGAAACAGTGGTCATCAAACAGATAATAAAGTGGCAATGAGGGTCAGTTTATGTGGCCATAGTTATGTGGGACCATTTACAATTAGCTAAAAATCATTCTCTATATTTCATGTTCGGGGTACTTGTAAAAACTGCGGTTAGACACTGAACTCACTTACTCCCCCTCATCCATCACAGACATCTGTCCTCATCACACTCACCCTCTCCTTCGTGTGCTATAGCCTGCTTGCTGATTAGTAAGACAGATAAAGAAACAGCAAGGAGCAAAACTGCAGAGAAACTGAAAATTTGTAAGGGTTTAAATTATATGCTTTAATAAATTGCCTTGTATCCAAAAAGTTCAAAAAGTTGACTGTTCAAAATGTTAATACAATGTATAACAGAAATATACCGCCAGTTCGCTTGTGATGCAATATATTGAAATTATATGTACACTGTGTAAACTGTTTTTGACACACTTGATTTTGGGACGCGAGTCCGTCAGGTGCTACGCTTTGGCTGGGGCGGAATAAATCCTGGTAACCCTTAAGTCTGTGTCCGACAAAGTCATTTACCAATATTTCTACCTTCTACATCATTAGCACTTGTGCACTTTTTAAATTTGATCAATCAGTTGGTTAGTGTAATGTTTACTATCTTCACTCACTACAAACACTCCATAAAATTACTCTGCCCACTACATAAAGTTACTCTGCCCAGTCCTACCTTTCCACAGTTACTCCAGACACTCCAACCACACAACAGTTACTCAAGCCACTCCACCCAGTTACTCCGCCCACTCCAGTTGTAGAATCAAGAACACTTCACACAATTTCCCCAGAAATTGTAGCTTTTCTAGTTAAGTGTTCTTGCATAGCAAGACCACTTACTGTTATCTCACATATATATTATTATTATTCTTATTATAGCCAAATTTACCACCCTAACGCCTCCCACAGTTTTTACACTACATAGACAAGTAATATACCGAAACGTGCGGATTGTTCCCGAATGGTGTTCTATTACTTTGTGGAACGTTTCGCCAAATGGTTCAAGAAATATCGTCATTTTTGCGGCGAAATTGGTCCCATAGGAATGAATGGGGAAATGTTCAAAACTAGAGTGGGAGGTGAAAAAAGCTGAAAAATCAGAACATGATTTCTAAACTGCCACCACTCCCTCATTTTCAAGCCCACCTACATAAATCTTATATCAAAACGCTCAGCTATCCCTGCTGCCACTAAACATGTCCACGGCTAAGCCATAGTCCTGATAGTTTTCACAATATGACCATTTGTTTGCAACTCACACCATCCATTGACATTCATTGAAACTACACTCTAGCCCCTTTAAATTTGAAGGGCAGTTTCTAAACTGTGACTGTGCCTCCATTTTTAATATTTCAGAGACATACTATGCAACAAAATCTATTTCTGGGTCTTGTGATTCTCACAATATAAAGCTCTTTGCTGTAGGATTTATACTTTTTAAAATACGACCATTTGAAGTACTGCACAGTTATTACATCTATCATGGTTCTGTGTATTCTGTATTGAGCAGTATTTGTGAAGCATAAACAGGGCATGAGCGTTGCTAGGAAACAGTGGTTGTAAACACAAGATGCTGAGACCCCCAAATGCATTTGGTCATACCTTCATCTGCTAGACTTGATAATGCCTGTAGACTCCTCCCACAGTTTTTGCACTACAGAGACAAGTAATATACCGAAACGTGCGGATTGTTCCCGATTGGTGTGCTATTCCTTTGTGGAACGTTTCGCCGAATGGTCCACGAAATATCGTAGTTTTTGCGGCAAAATTGGTCCCATAGGAATGAATGGCGAAATGTTCAATGTCATTTAATTGGTGTGCTATTACCTTGTGGAACTTTGTGAAAAGCTGAAAAATACCAGTGTGAATCCGGCCTCAATGTCATTTAATTGGTGTGCTATTACTTTGTGGAACGTTTCGCCGAATGGTTCACGAAATATCGTCGTTTTTGCAAAGAAATTGGTCCCATAGGAATGAATGGCGAAATGTTCAAAACTAGAGTTGGAGGTGACAAAAGCTGACAACCCCATGATCAGCCAAAACATTATGACCACCCCATGATCAGAAAAAACATTATGTCCGCCCCATAAAAAAAATATTTTTGAAAAAAAATATATATATATTTTTGAAAAAAAATATATATATATTTTTGAAAAAAAATATATATATATTTTTGAAAAAAAAATATATATTTTTGAAAAAAAAAATCATTTTTAAAAAAAAAAATAAAATTCATTTTTGAAAAAAAAAATAATTTTTGAAAAAAAAAAATTCATTTTTGAAAAAAAAAAATTCATTTTTGAAAAAAAAAAAATTCATTTTTGAAAAAAATGTTCAGCTCTTTCAGCTAATGATGGGACTTCTTCAACTTTTTTACTACTATTGATACTTTTTAAAATATTAAGCTTTTTAACACTTTTCAGTTACTCCAGCCACTCCAACCACACAACAGTTACTCAAGCCACTCCACCCAGTTATTCCGCCCACTCCAGTTGTAGAGGCAAGAACACTTTTCACAATTTCCCCAGAAATTGTAGCTTTTCTAGTTAAGTGTTCTTGCATAGCAAGACCACTTACTGTTATCTCACATATATATTATTATTATTAAGTGTTCTTGCATAGCAAGACCACTTACTGTTATCTCACATATATATTATTTTTAAGTGTTCTTGCATAGGAAGACCACTTACTGTTATCTCACATATATATTATTATTCTTATTCTTATTATTATTATAGCCAAATTTACCACCCTAACTCCTCCCACAGTTTTTACACTACATAGACAAGTAATATACCGAAACGTGCGGATTGTTCCCGAATGGTGTGCTATTATTTTGTGGAACATTTCGCCGAAAGGTTCACGAAATATCGTCGTTTTTGCGGCGAAATTGGTCCCATAGGAATGAATGGGGAAACTAGAGTGGGAGGTGACAAAAGCTGAAAAATCAGAACATGATTTCTAAACTGCCACCACTCCCTCATTTTCAAGCCCACCTACACAAATCTTATATCAAAACGTTCAGCTATCCCTGCTGCCACTAAACATGTCCACGGCTAAGCCGTAGTCCTGATAGTTTTCACAATATGACCATTTGTTTGCAACTCACACCGTCCATTGACATTCATTGAAACTACACTCTAGCCCCTTCAAATTTGAAGGGCAATTTCTAAACTGCGACCGTGCCTCCATTTTTAATATTTCAGAGACATACTATGCATCCAAATCTAGGTCTGGGTCTTGTGATTCTCACAATATAAAGCTCTTTGCTGTAGGATTTATAGTTTTTAAAATACAGCCATTTGAATTACTGCATAGTTACTACATCTATCATTATCCTGTGTTCTGTGTATTGAGCAGTATTTGTGAAGCATAAACAGGGCATGAGCGTTGCTAGGAAACAGTGGTTGTAAACACAAGATGCTGAGACACCCCAAATGCATGTGACTTCATCTGCTAGACTTGATAATGCTTGTAGACTCCTCCCACTGTTTTTACACTACAGAGACAAGTAATATACCGAAACGTGCGGATTGTTCCCGATTGGTGTGCTATTACTTTGTGGAACGTTTCACCGAATGGTTCACGAAATATCATAGTTTTTGCGGCGAAATTGGTCCCATAGGAATGAATGGCGAAATGTTCAATGTCATTTAATTGGTGTGCTATTACTTTGTGGAACTTTTTTCGCCGAATGGTTCACGAAATATCGTCGTTTTTGCGGCAATATTGGTCCCATAGGAATGAATGGTGAAATGTTCAATGTCATTTAATTGGTGTGCTATTACCTTGTGGAACTTTGTGAAAAGCTCAAATATACCAGTGTGAATCCGGAATCAATGTCATTTAATTGGTGTGCTATTACTTTCTGGAACGTTTTGCCGAATGGTTCACGAAATATCGTCGTTTTTGCGACAAAATTGGTCCCATAGGAATGAATGGTGAAATGTTCAAAACTAGAGTGGGAGGTGACAAAAACTGACAACCCCATTATCAGCCAAAACATTATGACCGCCCCATAAAAAAAAATATTTTTGAAAAAAAATAATTAATTTTTGAAAAAAAAAATTAATTTTTGAAAAAAAAATACATTTTTTAAAAGAAAAAATTATTTTTGAAAAAAAAAATTATTTTTGAAAAAAAAAAATCATTTTTGAAAAAAAAATTCATTTTTGAAAAAAAAAATTATTTTTGAAAAAAAAATTTCATTTAAAAAAAAAAAAATCATTTTTGAAAAAAAAAATTCATTTTTGAAAAAAAAAAACTTTTGAAAAAAATGTTCAGCTCTTTCAGCTAATGATGGGACTTCAACTTTTTTACTACTATTTATACTTTTTAAAATATTAAGCTTTTTAACACTTTTCACAGTTACTCAAGCCACTCCATCCAGTTATTCCGCCCACTCCAGTTGTAGAGGCAAGAACACTTTTCACAATTTCCCCAGAAATTGTACCTTTTCTAGTTCTTATTAAGTGTTCTTGCATAGCAAGACCACTTATTGTTATCTCACATATATATTATTCTTATTATTATTATAGCCAAATTTACCACCCTAACTCCTCCCACAGTTTTTACACTACATAGACAAGTAATATACCGAAACGTGCGGATTGTTGCCGAATGGTGTGCTATTACTTTGTGGAACGTTTCGCCGAATGGTTCACGAAATATCGTCATTTTTGTGGTGAAATTGGTCCCATAGGAATGAATGGGGAAACTAGAGTGGGAGGTGACAAAAGCTGAAAAATCAGAACATGATTTCTAAACTGCCGCCACTCCCTCATTTTCAAGCCCACCTACACAAATCTTATATCAAAACGTTCAGCTATCCATGCTGCCACTAAACATGTCCACGGCTAAGCCATAGTCCTGATAGTTTTCACAATATGACCATTTGTTTGCAACTCACGCCGTCCATTGACATTCATTGAAACTACACTCTAGCCCCTTCAAATTTGAAGGGCAATTTCTAAACTGCGACCGTGCCTCCATTTTTAATATTTCAGAGACATACTATACATCAAAATCTAGGTCTTGATCTTGTGATTCTCACAATATAAAGATATTCGCTGTAGGATTTATAGTTTTTAAAATACGGCCATTTGAATTACTGCATAGTTACTACATCTACCATGGTCCTGTGTACTGTGTATGGAGCAGTATTTGTGAAGCATAAACAGGGCATGAGCGTTGCTAGGAAACAGTGGTTGTAAACACAAGATGCTGAGACACCCCAAATGCATGTGACTTCATCTGCTAGACTTGATAATGCTTGTAGACTCCTCCCACAGTTTTTACACTACAGAGACAAGTAATATACCGAAACGTGCGGATTGTTCCCGATTGGTGTGCTATTACTTTGTGGAATGTTTCACCGAATGGTTCACGAAATATCGTCGTTTTTGCGGCAATATTGGTCCCATAGGAATGAATGGTGAAATGTTCAATGTCATTTAATTGGTGTGCTATTACCTTGTGGAACTTTGTGAAAAGCTGAAATATACCAGTGTGAATCCGGAATCAATGTCATTTAATTGGTGTGCTATTACTTTCTGGAACGTTTTGCCGAATGGTTCACGAAATATCGTCGTTTTTGCGACGAAATTGGTCCCTTAGGAATGAATGGCGAAATGTTCAAAACTAGAGTGGGAGGTGACAAAAGCTGACAACCCCATGATCAGCCAAAACATTATGACCGCCCCATAAAAAAAAAATATTTTTGGAAAAAAAAATCATTTTTGAAAAAAAATTCATTTTTGAAAAAAAAAAATCATTTTTGAAAAAAAAAAAACATTTTTTAAAAGAAAAAATTATTTTTGAAAAAAAAAATCATTTTTGAAAAAAAAAAATCATTTTTGAAAAAAATTCATTTTTGAAAAAAATTCATTTTTGAAAAAAAAAATTCATTTTTGAAAAAAAATAATTCATTTAAAAAAAAAAAAATCATTTTTGAAAAAAAATAATTCATTTTTGAAAAAAAAACCTTTTGAAAAAAATGTTCAGCTCTTTCAGCTAATGATGGGACTTCAACTTTTTTACTACTATTTATACTTTTTAAAATATTAAGCTTTTTAACACTTTTCACAGTTACTCAAGCCACTCCATCCAGTCATTCCGCCCACTCCTGTTGTATAGGCAAGAACACTTTTCACAATTTCCCCAGAAATTGTAGCTTTTCTAGGTATTCTTATTAAGTGTTCTTGCATAGCAAGACCACTTACTGTTATCTCACATATATATTCTTCTTCTTATTATTATTATTATAGCCAAATTTACCACCCTAACTCCTCCCACAGTTTTTACACTACATAGACAAGTAATATACCGAAACGTGCGGATTGTTCCCGAATGGTGTGCTATTATTTTGTGGAACGTTTCGCCGAATGGTTCACGAAATATCGTTGTTTTTGCGGCGAAATTGGTCCCATAGGAATGAATGGGGAAACTAGAGTGGGAGGTGACAAAAGCTGAAAAATCAGAACATGATTTCTAAACTGCCGCCACTCCCTCATTTTCAAGCCCACCTACACAAATCTTATATCAAAACGTTCAGCTATCCCTGCTGCCACTAAACATGTCCACGGCTAAGCCATAGTCCTGATAGTTTTCACAATATGACCATTTGTTTTTCAACTCACGCCATCCATTGACATTCATTGAAACTACACTCTAGCCCCTTCAAATTTGAAGGGCAATTTCTAAACTGCGACTGTGCCTCCATTTTTAATATTTCAGAGACATACTATACATCAAAATCTAGGTCTGGGTCTTGTGATTCTCACAATATAAAGATCTTCGCTGTAGGATTTATAGTTTTTGTGAAAAAGCTTTTTGTTTAGAGGTCATTTCAGGAAATGTTAGCCATTAATCAGAGTGTACTGTGTTTGTTTTGTTGCCATGGTTACCAAAGCTTCTGTTATACACAGGGGGGGAGGTGGCTGGAGCATCTCAGCTCTGATTACAGAGCCCGGGGGAGGGGACAGACACACCATGTACTGATTTATAATAGAGAAATATGATGGGGCAGTTTTGATAGGGCAATTCTGATGGGGCAGTTTTAATGGGGCAATTATGATGGGGCAGTTTTGATGGTGGCAATATGATGGGGCAGTTTTGATAGGGCAATTCTGATGGGGCAGTTTTGATGGTGGCAATATGATGGGGCAGTTTTGATGGGGCAATTCTGATGGGGCAGTTTTGATGGGGCAATTCTGATGGGGCAGTTTTGATGGTGGCAATATGATGGGGCAGTTTTGATGGGACAATTCTGATGGGGCAATTTTGATGGTGGCAATATGATGGGGCAGTTTTGATAGGGCAATTCTGATGGGGCAGTGTTGATGGGGCAATTCTGATGGGGCAATTCTGATGGGGCAGTTTTGATGGTGGCAATATGATGGGGCGGTTTTGATGGTGGCAATATGATGGGGCAGTTTTGATGGTGGCAATATGATGGGGCAGTTTTGATGGTGGCAATATGATGGGGCAGTTTTGATGGTGGTAATATGATGGGGCAATTCTGATGGGGCAGTTTTGATGGTGGCAATATGATGGGGCAGTTTTGATGGTGGTAATATGATGGGGCAATTCTGATGGGGCAGTTTTGATGGTGGCAATATGATGGGGCAGTTTTGATGGAGCAATTCTGATGGGGCAGTTTTGATGGTGGCAATATGATGGGGCAGTTTTAATGGGGACAATTTTGATGGGGCAATTCTGATGGGGCAGTTTTGATGGTAGTATGATGGGGCAGTTTTGATGGCGGCCGTTTTAGCAATATAAAGATCTTCGCTGTAGGATTTATAGTTTTTGTGAAAAAGCTTTTTGTTTAGAGGTCATTTCAGGAAATGTTAGCCATTAATCAGAGTGTACTGTGTTTGTTTTGTTGCCATGGTTACCAAAGCTTCTGTTATACACAGGGGGGGAGGTGGCTGGAGCATCTCAGCTCTGATTACAGAGCCCGGGGGAGGGGACAGACACACCATGTACTGATTTATAATAGAGAAATATGATGGGGCAGTTTTGATAGGGCAATTCTGATGGGGCAGTTTTAATGGGGCAATTATGATGGGGCAGTTTTGATGGTGGCAATATGATGGGGCAGTTTTGATAGGGCAATTCTGATGGGGCAGTTTTGATGGTGGCAATATGATGGGGCAGTTTTGATGGGGCAATTCTGATGGGGCAGTTTTGATGGGGCAATTCTGATGGGGCAGTTTTGATGGTGGCAATATGATGGGGCAGTTTTGATGGGACAATTCTGATGGGGCAGTTTTGATGGTGGCAATATGATGGGGCAGTTTTGATAGGGCAATTCTGATGGGGCAGTTTTGATGGGGCAATTCTGATGGGGCAATTCTGATGGGGCAGTTTTGATGGTGGCAATATGATGGGGCGGTTTTGATGGTGGCAATATGATGGGGCAGTTTTGATGGTGGCAATATGATGGGGCAGTTTTGATGGTGGCAATATGATGGGGCAGTTTTGATGGTGGTAATATGATGGGGCAATTCTGATGGGGCAGTTTTGATGGTGGCAATATGATGGGGCAGTTTTGATGGTGGTAATATGATGGGGCAATTCTGATGGGGCAGTTTTGATGGTGGCAATATGATGGGGCAGTTTTGATGGAGCAATTCTGATGGGGCAGTTTTGATGGTGGCAATATGATGGGGCAGTTTTAATGGGGACAATTTTGATGGGGCAATTCTGATGGGGCAGTTTTGATGGTAGTATGATGGGGCAGTTTTGATGGCGGCCGTTTTAGCAATTTAGCTATTCAGCATTCCCACGCATTTTCCCCAGGAAATGCATTTTCTAGTTATTTAAGTGTTCTTGCATAGCAAGACCACTTACTGTTATCTCACATATATTATTATTATTATTAAGTGTTCTTGCATAGCAAGACCACTTACTGTTATCTCACATATATATTATTCTTCTTATTAAGTGTTCTTGCATAGCAAGACCACTTACTGTTATCTCACATATATTTTCTTCTTCTTCTTCTTCTTCTTCTTCTTCTTATTATTATTATTAAGTGTTCTTACATAGCAAGACCACTTACTGTTATCTCACATATATATTATTCTTCTTATTCTTCTTATTTTTTCAAAAAAATAATTTTTGAAAAAAAAAAATCATTTTTGAAAAAAAAATAATAATTTTTGAAAAAAAAATCATTTTTGAAAAAAAAATATCATTTAAAAAATATATCATTTAAAAAAAAATCATTTTTGAAAAAAAAAAATCATTTTTGAAAAAAAAAATCATTTTTGAGAAAAAAAAAAATTTTTGAAAAAAAAAATCATTTAAAAAAAATATCATTTAAAAAAAAATTATTTTTGAAAAAAAAATAAAATCATTTTTGAAAAAAAAATAAAATCATTTTTGGAAAAAAAAATTATTTTTGAAAAAAAAAATATATATTTTTGGAAAAAAAAATTATTTTTGAAAAAAAATATATATTTTTGAAAAAAAAAAATATTTTTGACAAAAAAATCATTTTGAAAAAAAAAATCATTTTTGAAAAAAAATTCATAATTTTTGAAAAAAAAAATCATAATTTTTGAAAAAAATGTTCAGCACTTTCAGCTAATGATGAGACTTCAACTTTTTTACTACTATTTATACTTTTTAAAATATTAAGCTTTTTAACACTTTCACAGTTACTCAAGCCACTCCACCCAGTTACTCCGCCCACTCCAGTTGTAGAGGCAAGAACACTTTTCACAATTTCCCCAGAAATTGTAGCTTTTCTAGTTATTAAGTGTTCTTGCATAGCAAGACCACTTATTGTTATCTCACATATATATTATTCTTATTATTATTATAGCCAAATTTACCACCCTAACTCCTCCTACAGTTTTTACACTACATAGACAAGTAATATACCGAAACGTGCGGATTGTTCCCGAATGGTGTGCTATTACTTTGTGGAACGTTTCGCCAAATGGTTCACGAAATATCGTTGTTTTTGCGGCGAAATTGGTCCCATAGGAATGAATGGGGAAACTAGAGTGGGAGGTGAAAAAAGCTGAAAAATCAGAACATGATGAAGGGGGCGTGTCCGGATGCAGCAAGGAGCAGGACGTGTTTCAGAGCAGCTCCGCCGGCCCTGGCTCCATCCACAGCCATCCAGCCCTTAAAACCCGCTCTTTTAAAAGCAAAAGGCTCCCCAAGCGTAGCAGGGAACCATCCTCAACAGGGGAGGAGGATATTGACCGAGACAGCAGCCCGAGAGCGAGGTAACAGGCCGGCATCTCCTCCTGAAGGCATTCCGCCATCTTGCGGCCTGCGGCGGCCTCGCGATCCCCGGCCTAAAGTGCTGCGCTCGGCGGCGGGGGGACCCCGGCGCTCCGCGCATCGGTCGCGCCTGGAGGTAAGAGGAGAAGTGGACCGGGGGAGACGGGCAGCTGGCGACCGCACTGCTAGGATCCCCGGTCGGCACCACAACCCGGCCGCGGCCCGCCATCCTGCGGCCTGTGAAGCCCCCGCCATCCCCGGCCTCGGGTACCGCAATCGGCGGTGAGGGGGCCACCGCAAGTCTCCCATAAGAGCCACCTACCTGAAGGCGGCAGCGGGACCTGGAGACCACGAGAGGGGGCTGCAGGAAACTCCATAAAGGCCCTTGGTGGGCTCCATGCAGCGGCAGCCATCTTGGAGGCCAGGGCCTTAATTAACACTGTCCTGGAGTGCAGAGGTCTGGGGGAGAGAGTGGCCACCCATCCTGGGGTCTGCCCAAGAGGGAACAAACCACAAAAGGACATTGTGAAATCGCTAAGCCGTCCCTCCCTCTCCCTCCCAGCCTGTATCCTACAGAACAGTCTGCAGATTCTACAACAAGGTACTGTTGCTGGGGGTGACACAACCGCGGTTTTCAGGGCCCGTACCCTTCCTGTGTCCTCTCCAATATTGTAAATCTTTAAAAGGGGTCACACACTGTACCACACTTACTGCTTGATTACCCCTGACCCTGCACACAGGCTCCATCACTCGCTTGCTCACTACTGCTTGGCGTAGGCCCCCTAACGCCTGCATGAAACACAGAAACTCCAAATCAAAATTTATCACAGGAGAGAGTCGTGACCTAGCTATGGAAACGTAAGAACGTGTCGTTGGGAGCTCTGCACTGAAACGGGCCGTGAATCACCCGTAGCACCGATCAGCTAAGCCATTCATTCATGCCAGGAGGCCGCAGGCGCCCACAGGTCACTGAGGAACGGAGGGGACCCGAAATCTCACACTACTTTCTGCGGCAGCAGCAGATTCCCTCACCGGCGAGACAGAGCAAGATGGCGCCACCTCGAGTCAGCACGGCGGGCGCTACACCCTCAAGTAAGAAGGGCGCTCCGGCAACTACCTCTGCAGCGGAGGAGGACTTTCCCCCCCTTGCCACACAGAGTACCCTCTCCTATAGTATCCCCGGCTCTCACAACCGCTGACACGCCACTGCATCCAGAGAACACTGATGACCTAAGCGGCCTAATTGAAAGCTCCCTAAGAGACATAGTGTCAGGTCTCCCCACCAAACAGGACTTAAACGCTATGGCCACCTCTATTGTCAATGCACTAACCAAAGAACTGCATGACCTAAAACAGCAAGTGGATGTTGTCGAGGAGAGAGTCACCACGATCGAAGCCTCCCAATCTACTACAGAAGCGCGCCTCACTACACTTGAGTCGGAGTATGGGGCCTTCCGCCGCCATCTTGTCGACGTTCAGCTACGCCTAGATGACGGCGAGAATAGAAGCAGACGGAACAATCTGCGCCTAAGGGGGATCCCAGAAGCCACCATGGGCCCAGACCTCAGATCCACAGTGGTCGCCATCTTAAACCAGGTCCTGGGCAAACCACCGACAGATGACCTGGAACTAGACAGGGTGCACCGTATACCAGGTCCCAGACCCCCACCCTCTGCACAGAGATCATCATCCGAACTAGACTCTCCCCGTGATGTACTATGCAGGGTGCATTTTTTCACTATCAAGGAGGACATTCTTCGCCTTGCCTGGGAAAAGGGCCCAATAGACTTTGACGGGGCTCACATCAGGATTTTCCCTGACATCTCCAGACAAACTCGCACCATGCGGGGGCTCATGCGACCCCTACTGGAAATCATCCGCGAAGCAGATGCCACCTACCGTTGGGGTCACCCCTTCCATCTCATCGTCAGGAGGCAGGGGGCGGAATTCTACCTCCGCACGCCAGACCAACTCCCTGCCCTCTTTCATTTCATCTCCAGGCCGGTGATCGAGGTGCCCAACTGGTTTGACTATCTGCTTTCCCAGAACTCACAAGGTCCAGCACCACCCAGACAACAGAGAGCTCGACGCCCAAGATCCCGCCCGCCAAACCGAGAAGATAGAAGAGCCCATCCAACAGTATCTGAGGACTAAACACTCACCACTTTTTGGTTCTTGGTAAGGCTTTCAGTACCTCTTATGGGCAGATGCCCCGCTCCTTCCCCCCCTTATGGTGATTTTTCCAGGAACATTCAAACCCATGCACCAGGACTCCCCCCCCCCCCCCCTTTTTTTTTTTTTTTTTTTTCTCTTATCCATGGGTTAACTCTCAAATATGGACGGGGGAAGAGGGAGGGGGGACGCATTGTTATAACTGTTTAAATGTGGTATTTTTGCTGTAGGCCAGACTTCATGCACTCCACCCGAGTTTATTTTATATGAACGTAGTCGATGAGGAGGAGGCTCATACATTCTTCTCATGAGCCAAATCTGGTCAGGCTGCCTTGGCGCACTGACGGCCGGGCGGTGGGGGCCCCCTCCTGGCCTTGTCCGGGAGAGGGGTGAGTTGACCCCCGGGGTCCTCGACCCCTAGCCGCCTCTGCAATGCGTCAACGCCAGTAGATCATGGCTGTTAGAGGTTTACTTAGTTGCACATACTAGCCTTAAACACAGTTACGTTTATGATTGTTATGCCCAGTTTTGTGGTAAATTACACCCTACTTATGATGGTTAATATATTGTTTTTTCTTAATGTTTCTGATTCTGAAGGCCCCCCATTCAGTGCATCTCCCTACCACTCCCAAAAGTGCTCTCTCATACTGCTTGACTTGCTCACTTAAGTGTGAGCAAAAAATTTTTTCTTTTTTATTGTTGCGCACTTTGACGCACCGACCACCCCCCTTAGGGCGACCTCCCGATTGCTGCACAATCCCTTTTGTGCCTCGGCCGGGAGATCATAGCGTAGTCTCTTGACTAACTTAGATTGCTCCCTCCCTCCCCTCCCCCTTCCCCCCTCACCTACCCGCTCCTCTTCCTGCTCTGACTCTGTTTTCACCTTCTTTATTCCTCTCTATTCTCTGGTGCTGTTGCCCTCTAGCTGGGAGGGGACGTGAACCTAAACCAGAGGTGATTGTCCTCCTCATTCTGTCAACGATCCTCAGCGCCCGGGCCGCCACAATGGCTCTCCTAAAGGTGACCTCTCTTAATGTACGGGGCCTCAATATCCCGGAAAGGCGTTCCCAGCTACTAGCTGACCTACGCAGAACAAAAACCCAAATTGCCTTTCTACAGGAAACCCACTTTCATGGCGAGCATATTCCCAAACTGACTAACAATCTGTTCCCGACGGCATACCACAGCATCTCACCTATCTCCAAATCTAAGGGGGTTAGCATTTTGGTGGCAAAGTCAGTACAGTGGGAGTTCATGGCACAGCAGGCGGACCCTCAGGGCCGCTATCTCCTGATCAAGGGCAGGGTATCGGACATTCAGGTCACTCTTGCAAATATCTATTTCCCCAATGCCGACCATGCTCGGTTCCTACGCGGGCTGATACCCACACTACTTGAGTTCACGGAGGGGATGCTCATTTTCGGAGGCGATATGAACTTCGCAATGGACCCCCTGTTGGACACCTCACGGGGTGCCTCTCATCTCTCATACGCGCGCCTTAAACGTATTAAATCCGATCTTCAATCTCTTCGTCTGATGGACCCCTGGCGCCTCTTACACCCCAAGGATAGGGATTACTCGTACTTCTCACAAGTCCACCATTCGTACTCAAGATTAGATTACCTGCTCCTTTCCCATCAGGACTTGCCAAGGGTGGTGGACTCATCCATAGATGTCATTTCCTTTTCTGACCATGCCCCCATACACTTGACGCTCCACATGGGACCAATGTCTAAATCTCCACCTTCGTGGAGACTGAATGAATCACTACTTCAATCTGCAGAGACCCGCGCGGAGATCCAAGCCAAACTGCGGGAATATTTCGCACTTAATGTAGCCTCGGTCCCCAATCCCTTGGTGGTGTGGGAGGCGCACAAGCCAGTTATCAGGGGCATTTTGACAGGTATTGGGGCACGTCTCAAGAGGGAAAGAACCCGTAGAACTGAAGAACTTCTACTTCAGATTAAGACCCTCGAATGCACGCACAAGGCTAGCCTAGCACGCTCCGTATACCAGGAGTTACTTAAGGCACGTGAAGAGCTTCGCTCGCTTCTGTTGCATAAAACGAAAGAGAGGCTAGCATGGTCACGTCGTACAATGTACGAATTCTCTAACAAACCTGGCTCACTCCTAGCCAGAGCTTTACGCGGTCCCCGCACCAAAACTTTCATCCCCCACATTCTGTCTCCCACGGGTCGGAGGGTCTCTACCTCAACAGAAATAGCAGAGGAATTCCGTTCATTTTATAGCGGTCTTTATAACCTAGATAAAACTTCTCCCGGCGCCCCTAACCCTACTGGAGGATCCACTCCACATGAATATCTAGCTTCCTCAGGCATGCCATCTCTGCCAGCCGACACTGTGGAGGGGTTGGAAGACACCATCACGGTGGAGGAGTTGGGAGTGGCAATGGCGAGCTCCAAGCCAAAGAAAGCCCCAGGCCCTGATGGCCTCACTTCAACTTACTTCAAAACATTCTTTGAGACGCTCTCCACACCGTTAGTGGCTGCACTTAACTCTATTACGAAAGGCAACTCCTTCCCCATAGACTCCCTTAGGGCATACATCTCTCTCATCCCCAAAGAGGGAAAGGACCCACTTAGGTGTGGAAATTACCGACCGATAGCTCTGCTAAACACCGACCTGAAACTATTTGCCAAGATCTTGGCAAACAGATTGCTCCCACATATACCAAATCTAATTCACAAAGACCAGGCGGGCTTTGTTCCTCAACGGGAACCACGCGACAACACAATTAGGGTGCTGAACCTCATACATGCCGCTAGGACCACGCGACGACCCCTTCTACTGCTGTCAACAGACGCAGAGAAAGCTTTCGACCGTGTAGATTGGACGTTTGTTAGAGCTACTCTCGAACACATTGGCCTTCGGTCGTCGATGCTCAGCTGGATCCTATCACTCTACTCTAGCCCCACAGCTGCGGTCAGGGTCAACGAAACCAGGTCCGGCTATTTCGACATTCGGAATGGTACCAGACAGGGTTGTCCCCTGTCTCCCCTAATCTTCATTCTCACCTTAGAACCCCTGCTCTGTAAGATACGGGCCAACCCCCACATAGAGGGCTTCCGTAAAACATCTGGAACCCACAAGGTCGCCGCATTCGCAGATGACCTTATCTTCTTCTTGGCTGACCCCATTGCCTCACTCCCCGTCTTGCTTCATTCTCTGAGGGAATACGGGGCTCTGTCCCTATTTAAAATAAATATGTCTAAATCCTCCATGCTCAATATCACACTGAGCTTGCAAAATACCCGACAATTGCGCCTGAACTACCAGTTCCACTGGGCAACCGATTCCATTCCGTACCTAGGTGTGGTCATCACCGCGGACCCCGCCGACCTGTACCAAGCAAATTTTGCCACTCTTCTACACAGACTTAAAACAGACCTGCAGCATTGGCACGCCCTCACTTTAACGTGGTTTGGACGCTGTAATGCCATCAAGATGACAGCCCTCCCAAGGATACTTTATCTTCTACAGGCCCTCCCCATACATCTCCCGCCCTCCTTCTTCAAGCGGATCGACGCACTCCTCCGAGAATTTGTCTGGTCACACAAGCCGCCACGCATAAAATTACAACTACTTTACTTGGCAAAACGCAGGGGAGGGGTGGGTTTACCAGACATAAAAGCCTACTACAGGGCAACGCATCTTACCAGATTGATAGACTGGTACTGTCACCTAGAGGCCAAACAATGGGTCACCATGGAGATGGAGGACTCAGACGGTACGGCCAGGAGTTGGCCGTGGCTTACCACTCCGATCCCGAAATCCATTGCCGAACACCCAACTTTGGGAAACACATTGAGAGTGATCAGAGAAACCTTTCGCAAAACCCAGATCTCACCTATCCCTTCCCCTATGGTGCCGATCCTGGGTAACCCTGACTTCATGCCGGGCTGCCAGGGGCCGATCTTTAGAGCCTTATCAGCGGGAGATAGATGGCCACACCTCCATGACTTCCTGGATCCCGGTGGCAAGCTCAAGACAACCGCGGGAATAGAAATCCTAGACAGGCCATTGGACTTCCTGAGTGGTCTCCAACTGCGTAACTTTTTGCGCCGAAGCGCCCGAACTCTAGGTCCCCCACGCCCACTTACGGAATTGGAACGTATCTGCCACCGCAGAGAACCCATACGCCACTCTTTATCCCTGATCTACCTCTCTTTGATCGCCCCGGCTGAAGGTTTTGTCCCCCCCTTCCTTACTAAGTGGGAGACGGAACTGGGAGCGCATTTTGATGAAACACAAAGGGAAAAGATCTTACACTTTGCCCAAAAATCATCTCTGGCCACAAGGGTCCAGGAGACTTGCTACAAGATTGTGACCAGATGGTACAGAGTACCATCCACTCTTCACAGGTTTCTCCCGCAGGTGCCGGATCTATGTTGGCGTTGTGGAGCAGGAGAGGGAACAATGTTGCACATTTTCTGGGACTGTCCCAAGATTAAACCGTTCTGGAAAGAGGTGACGGATACGGTCGAACATCTGACGGGTGTCGCACTGAGGGGAGACCCCGGGGCCTGTTTACTGCACCTTTCTAGAAGTTCAATTAAGAAATATAAAGCCTCACTCACCATACATCTGCTTAATGCGGCCAAGGCCTGCATCCCTCTATTTTGGAGATCGGTAATCTCACCAACGAAGATTCAGTGGTATGCAAGGGTCAATGATATGCGGGACATGGAAGATCTTACGGCCACCCTGCATGACAGGGAGGAAGCCTTTCGGGAGACCTGGCGCCCCTGGCAACACTTCATCTACACCGAGGCCTACCTCCGGGAGATGACTTAATGCGGACACTCCTTGATACGAGGACCCTGCCTGGCTGGAGGGTGACACCGCCACCCTCCTCTCTTTACCTCTCTCTTCCTCTCCCCCTCCACTTCGCCTCTCATTCTCTCTGGCCTCTCCCCCCTTACTGTTTCCCGCTTTTCTCCCCTTCCCTCCCCTCCCCCCTCCTCCTCTCTCCCTAGGTTCTCACACAACCCCCTATATTTTTTCGGTTAAGGGAAGATTAGATCAGATATGTTGAATATCATGGTATTCATTACTCTACGTTAGTTGCCCCTTGCCGGACTCTACTGATCGGCAGGGAATATCTCCACCCCCGGTCAGTGGAGAGCTTCTCAAGAGAAAAATCTTTGTTATCTTGGTTTATCTATATGCCTGTTGTCTAAGGATAAATACACGAGCCTTTAGTTTAAACGAGACATATCTCAGGGAACTGCTTGCAAACGGATAGTATGATAATCATAACATCAGACTTTCCCATACACTCAGGCTCTGTTTTCTTTATGCAGACCGTGTAAACTAGAGGAATGAATATGTGTTCACGTCTTTAGTCGACGGTAGTTTTCTGTTAAAGTCCTCTTCATGCCTCTGTTTTATCTTTTTTTTTTATCACTCACTAAATGTTATAGATCTTGATAACATGTATATCACACTGTAACAAGCATTGTTGAAATAAAATAAAGGAATTTAAAAAAAAAAAAAAAAAAAAAAAAAGAACATGATTTCTAAACTGCCGCCACTCCCTCATTTTCAAGCCCACCTACACAAATCTTATATCAAAACGTTCAGCTATCCCTGCTGCCACTAAACATGTCCACGGCTAAGCCATAGTCCTGATAGTTTTCACAATATGACCATTTGTTTGCAACTCACACCGTCCATTGACATTCATTGAAACTACACTCTAGCTCCTTCAAATTTGAAGGGCAATTTCTAAACTGCGACCGTGCCTTCAATTTTAATATTTCAGAGACATACTATATATCAAAATCTAGGTCTGGGTCTTGTGATTCTCACAATATAAAGATCTTCGCTGTAGTATTTATAGTTTTTAAAATACGGCCATTTGAATTACTGCATAGTTACTACATCTATCATGTTCCTGTGTACTGTGTATGGAGCAGTATTTGTTGAAGCATAAACAGGGCATGAGCGTTGCTAGGAAACAGTGGTTGTAACCACAAGATGCTGAGACACCCCAAATGCATGTGACTTCATCTGCTAGACTTGATAATGCTTGTAGACTCCTCCCACAGTTTTTACACTACAGAGACAAGTAATATACCGAAACGTGCGGATTGTTCCCGATTGGTGTGCTATTACTTTGTGGAACGTTTTGCCGAATGGTCCACGAAATATCGTCGTTTTTGCGGCGAAATTGGTCCCATAGGAATGAATGGCGAAATGTTCAAAACTAGAGTGGGAGGTGACGAAAGCTGACAACCCCATGATCAGCCAAAACATTATGACCACCCCATGATCAGCCAAAACATTATGACCGCCCCATGTAAAAAAAAAAATTATTTTTGAAAAAAAAAAAATCATTTTGAAAAAAATAAAAATTAATTTTTGAAAAAAAAAATATTTTTGAAAAAAAAAAATATTTTTGAAAAAAAAATTATTTTTGAAAA
The DNA here is from genome assembly GCF_042186555.1 of Aquarana catesbeiana. Classification (NCBI taxonomy): domain Eukaryota; kingdom Metazoa; phylum Chordata; class Amphibia; order Anura; family Ranidae; genus Aquarana; species Aquarana catesbeiana. The sequence goes on from NC_133335.1 coordinate 166,831,427, forward strand.
AAATATATATTTTTGAAAAAAAAATTACTTTTGAAAAAAAAAATTAAAAAAAAAATCATTTTTGAAAAAAACAAAATTCATTTTTGAAAAAAAAATTCATTTTTGAAAAAAAAATCATTAAAAAAATCATTTTTGAAAAAACAAAAAAACAAAATCATTTTTGAAAAAAAAAAAAAATCAAAGCTCTGAGGGGAATTATAGCTCCTCTCACACAGCTCTAAGGACAATTATAGCATTATAGCTCCTCCCACACAGCTTGGAGGGAAGTTATAGCTCCTCCAATACAGCTTTGAGGGGAATTATAGCTCCTCCCACACAGCTCAAAGGGGAATTATAGCATTATAGCTTAGCATTATAGCTCCTCCCACACAGCTCTGAGGAGAATGATAGCTCCTCCCACACAACTCTGAGGGGAATTACAGCTTAGCATTATAGCTCCTCCCACACAGCTCTGAGGAGAATTAGAGCTCCTCCCACACAACTCTGAGAGGAATTATAGTTTCTCCCACACCGCTGTGAGGGGAATTATAGCTCCTTTTAAACAGCTCTGAGGGGAATTATAGCTTCTCCCACACAACTCTGATGGGAAATGTAGCTTCTCCCACACAGCTCTGAGGGGAATTATAGCTTCTCCCACACAGCTCTAAGGGGAATTATAGCTCCTCCCACACAACACTAAGGGGAATTGTATCTCCTCCCACACAGCTCTGAGGGGAATTATAGCATCATTGCTCCTCCCACACAGCTCAGAGGGGAGTTATAGCTCCTCCCACACAGCTCTGAGGCGAATTATAGCTCCTCCTCCAACACAACTCTGAGGGGAATTATAGCTCTTCGAACAAAGCTCTGAGGGGAATTATAGCTCCTTCCACAAATATCATCATGCCATCTAAAGGAAAGAGATCTAAAGCTGCAAAGATACGCTGGACTAAACTGGATCCGGAGCCCCACAGCAGCATAGTGGATATGGAGGTTTGTGACAGTGAATGTGCCCAGGAGGTACATAGTGAACCTGTGGTGTCATTTTCATGTTCAACTCAGTGTCAAGTTCAAGAGCACAGTGACAGTGTGATGGGCACTTCTGAAAACCATGGCATGCAAGAACCATGTGTACCAAGTGAGATTTCTGTGCAGGCATCATTTCATCAGGGTCATCATGGCTATGGAAGGTTAAGGAACAAAGAGTGTACATGCATGGCTCTGACATTTTTGGCATACCACAGTGAGCTTGATGATGTGAGAAAGGGTGATCTTGATCAAATACTGAAGAAGGGCAACAGCTTGTATGGCTCAACAATAAAACAGCTAAAACAAAGAAATGTCTATCAGCATCAGCACTTGACAATGGAAGAAGTGCCCCTCAGAGTCAACACTGACAAATATGAGTATAACGTTGTTAAATCTCCAGTGTTATCGGGATGTATGAGAGACACGGTAGACGGTGACAACCAAGGTTGGTTTGTTGACCTTTCCACAAGACTTCAGTGCCTCAATGCAGATGTTACACATGCACTTTTTATAGTAGTGCCATATTGCATTGCATTGTTCAGAGACAAGTCTGGGAGATATGGACTGTTTGATTCTCATAGTCGAAATAAGGATGGACTTCCTGCCACTGGAAAAGGAAAAGCTGTTATGATCACTTTTACACATTTGAGTGATATGGGGGCAAGGATTTACAAGTTGTATGAATTGCTCCTTACAGACACCAGAGGCCCTATTGATGGACTGCAGTATGACTTCATGCCAGTCTCATTTCATCGTGCAAGACGTCTGTCAGATGGTTTGCTGTCCCCACTGGTGCAATCTGACAAACCACATAATGCAAAGCATGTGGAGAACAAAGTGACACAGATGACCAAAGATGCAACACACACTGGATTCCCAGCCAGCAAGCATTCTCCACGGTCACTTGATGCAAAATCCTCACAGGGCATATGGAAGGACAGTAAGGCATTGTCCAAATTAAATGCACAGAGACGACAAAAACTGAAGACAAGACACAGAAATGAAAGAAGGCGTGATTTCAAGGCTACAAAGATGTCTGTCACCAATAAGAAGAGGACATACATCACCAGCCGATACAGAGCAGATGCTGATTTTAAGTTGAAGCAGAAGCAATATATCATTCGCAAATATGCAACAGATGCCAATTTCAACGTGAAGCAGAAGCAATACATCACCAGAAAATATGCGACAAATGCCGATTTCAACTTGAAGCAGAAGCAATACATCACCAGAAAATATGCGACAAATGCAGATTTCAAGTTGAAGCAGAAGCAATACATGACCAGAAAATATGCGACAAATGCAGATTACAACTTGAAGAAGAAGCAATACATCACCAGAAAATATGCGACAAATGCCGATTTCAACTTGAAGCAGAAGCAATACATCACCAGAAAATATCATAATGATCCTGCTTTCAGAAAACGTCACTTGCAACATTGCATGAGTTACATGAAAATGAAGCGTCACACTCAAGCAGATTTTCACATAACCCATAAGATGCAATGTGCCTTCAAAATAAGAATGAAATACAGACGATGGACTCGTGTCATGCGGGAATGCAGTCAACCAGTGGACAACAGCCTAATGCAGACAGCTATATCCACTTTCCATGAATGCATTAAAGCTGGGCCAACATTTGTGTGCACGATGTGTCATCGCACCCTTTTCCCTAACCAAGTGAAACATTGCATTCACAGCAACTACAAGAAGAATCTACACATTGTTGCTGCCTGTTTGACAGGGAAATATGTCCATGTGTGCAACAATCACTGTCAAGGACCTGAACAATGCACCGTACCAGATGAAAGGACCAAAGAATGGATTTGTCACTGTGATTCACATTTAAAAGCAGGACACAAATCATCCATCGCTGTGGCTAACAACATGGAGCTGGCGCCCATTCCCCCAGAGCTCTGCGATTTGAATGTGCTGGAAAGACAACTTTTGGCCAAAATACTGCCATTTGCCAAGATCATCACACTTCCCAAAGGTCGACAGGCAGCTATACATGGCGCTGTAGTGTGTGTGCCATCCGAGGTGGAAACCACGGTCAATACTCTACCAAGATCGCACAGCACATCCCAGTTACACAGAGTGAAGCTGAAAAGACATCTGACTTACAAAGGCCACCAGCTGTTTCATAATGTCAACATGGGAAATGTAGTAGCAGGTCTGTCAAAACTCATTGACACACACCCCGACTACAGTGACATTTCAATTAGAGTGGATGAGACAATCGCTGATGATGATGATGATAATGATGATGATGATGGGATGGAAATCGACAGTTGTGACGAAACTGAAATGATGGAGATACTTGAACGCATCGAAAATTGTGATCCATCAGAGGTACAGTCTGCATGTTTACCGGCTGCTTCTGAGCAACAGGAAGGCCATGACCAACAACCTCCTAATGCAGAGGATGAGAAGGATACACTAAGACCTGGAATTGGCCTAGACAGTTGTTTGCAGCCATCTGACCTTGGAGAGGAAGCACTGACACACGGTGATGGAATATTCAGCATTGCACCTGCACAAGGAAACACACCTGTCAGCTTCTTTAAAGTTCCTAGGCTTGAGGCAATGGCTTTCCCTGTTCAGTTCCCTACTGGACAGAATACATTGGACCAGGCAAGACAAGTCAAACTGTCCCCGAGCATGTATTTCAATGCAAGGCTTTTTTGTGTTGATACTCGTTTTGCAAGAGACACAAGCTACCTCTTCTTTGCGCAGTTTGTCACAGAAACACACATGGCCAAAAGCAGCATGTCCATCCAGTTAAGGAAAGGAAAACCCAATACCAGGGATGGACAGAAAATATCCAACAAGCTGCTACAGGACAAGTGTGAGGTTGAGAGGTTGGTGCGAAACCGAGATGCCACAAGGTTCATGCAACCACTGAGAGGGAGTCCAGCTTACTGGGATAAAAATCTGAAGAATTTGCTAGCCATGGTCAGACAATTGGGTAAGCCAACATTTTTTCTTACCTTCTCTGCTGCAGAATTCAGATGGCCAGAGGTAATAACGGCAATAAAGGCACAACAAGGTCAAAAGGTGGATTTTGCGGGGCTAGACTGGGCTGAAAAGTGTGACATTCTTCGAGGCAACCCAGTGACCACCATGCGCATGTTTGACAAACGGGTTGATGCTCTGATGCGAGAGCTGCTGTTGGGTCCTGCACAGCCAATTGGTGAAGTTATTGATTACTTTTACCGGGTTGAATTTCAGGCGAGAGGGAGCCCTCATATACATTGTCTCTGTTGGGTAGCAGGAGCTCCTATATTTGGACAAGACAGTGATGACAAGGTGTGTGCCTTTATAGATCATAACATCTCATGCCAGCTGCCTGATGAAGCCAAACAGGCCTTACTTCACAGATTTGTAACAGAACTTCAAATGCACAGCAGATCTCATTCAAAATCATGCAAGAAAGGTAACAGAGTATGCAGATTTGGATTTCCAAAGCCACCTATTAGAAAAACGAGGATAACTTACCCGATGCCAGAAGAACAAGGAGATTGTGCAATGAAACCACAAGCAGCCAAAAACAAACTGAAACCAGTCTGGGATTTGCTTAATAACCCAAAAGTGCAGCTTGAAGACATGTCACAGCTACTGGCACAGTGTGATATGACTTTGAATCAGTACAACTCAAACATTCAGGCATTGACCTCCTCAAGTGTGATTCTAATGAAGCGTGATGTCAAGGACTGCTGGGTGAACAACTACAATCCACATTTGCTGACGGCCTGGAATGCCAACATGGACATCCAGTACATTCTTGATGAGTATGGTTGCATCATGTACATGTTGTCCTACATATCCAAGCCAGAACGGGAGCTGAGTGACTATCTCAAAACAATAGTCAAAGAAATGAGCCCAGAAACAGCGACAGAACGAGAAGAAATGAAAGAGGTTCTTCAGGCTTATTCAAAACACAGAGAGGTCAGCGCCCAGGAGTCTGTGGCCCGTACGTGCAGCCTGAAAATGAAGTCTTGCTCACGTGAGGTTGTTTTTCTGCCAACTGGTGACAACGCACTGAAAATGAGTCTCCCGCTCAGTGCATTGCAGAACAAACCAGCCGATTCTCTTAATGTGTGGATGACGAGTTTTGTCGACAAATACAGAGCCAGACCCGAAACACCAGAGTTTGAGTCCATGTGTCTGGCAGACTTTGCATCCCATTACAGGGTTGTCTATGGCAAGCAGAAGGAAGACAGCAAGCGTGTCAGCCTATTGAATGAAATGGGAATGATTCAAAAACGCACGAGAGGGAAGCCTGCAATCATCAGGTACGCACGCTTCTCAGAGAAGAAGGACCCCGAGAACTACTACGGCAGACTGCTTAAACTCTACCTCCCCCACCGTTCAGAGTCATCACTGAAAACTGTAAGGTTCCCAACACACCAGGATTTTTACAAAGGTGCCTGTGTGAGCTTACCAGGAGAAGAAGCAATCCGAGCAGTGTCTGCAATTGTTACCAGCAACCAAAAGAAGTTCGAACAACACAACAAAATTGTGGAACAAGTCTTGGATGACTTTGTAAAAAACGGCCCTGTTGAAGATGCTTGGAACACCTTTGCCCCAGAAGCTGAGTTGGATAGGTTGGAATGTATAGAGGAACGCAAAGAAGGGGAGCCACTTCATGAGAATGAACAAGATGATGTTCCGGAGTATACACGTCACAAACAAACAGGTGGAATTGCGCTTACTGTGAAGGCCCCACAAATGTGCCCTGATTTCCTTCGGAAAATGTACAGAAACCTTAACCGGACACAAGCTCAGACATTCTACTCAGTTTGTGACTGGTGCACTAACCGTGTGCGTGGCCTAAATCCTGACCCATTCTATTACTTTGTCACTGGTGGTGCAGGGACAGGCAAATCACACCTGATAAAGTGCATCTATGCTGAGGCGACAAAGATACTCTGTAAACTTACCAGACTACGTGAGGAAGCAGACATATCCATGCCCAGCGTTTTACTAACTGCATTTACAGGAACAGCAGCTTTCAACATTTCAGGCAACACTTTGCATTCTCTTCTGAAGTTGCCAAGAAGCTTGAAGCCACCCTACCAAGGACTTGGAAATCTAATAGATGAAGTGAGGGCACAGCTGTCAAATGCGGAGATCATTGTTATTGACGAGGTGTCAATGATTTCAAAGCCCCTGTTTGCCTACATCAACTGGAGATTACAGCAAATCAAAGGCAGTAAGAAACCTTTTGGTGGTATGTCAGTACTAGCAGTAGGAGACTTTTACCAGGTCCCCCCGCTGGGAAAAAGTAAGCCACTCTGCGTGTTTGAGGAAAATACCAATGACCTCTGGAAAGACAACTTTCAGATGATCACGCTGACAGAGATCATGCGACAGAAGGATGACATTTCATTTGCTGAGCTTTTGAATAGAATCAGAGTCAAGCAGAAGACTGTCACCTTAAGCAATGATGACAAAGCTCTGCTTGCTCAGGCTTTTACAGATCCCACCCACTGCCCTAATGACGTGCTACACATATTTGCCACCAACAAAGAGGTTCACAAACATAATGCTGCAACTGTGTCTGTTCTCCATTCAAACGTCACCAACATAGATGCCGACGATTACAGAAAAGACCCTAAGACAGGAGTGATGCTGAGGCAACACCAACCTTTCAAAGGACACAAAGACAATCTGATTGACACACTGCAAGCAGCTGAAGGTGCCCGTATCATGATCACAAGAAACATTGATGTAGAAGACGGGCTTGTTAACGGGACATTTGGCAAGATTGCAAGAATAATCATCCAGACTGAGAATGGTACTACTACGGTAAACAAGCTTGGGCTTATGCTGGACAATCCAAATGCAGGACAGAGATACCGTAACAAGTCGTCTTGTGATGCTGACAACTTGGTGTACATAGAAAGGGTAGAGGAAAACCTGAGACAGAAAGGAGTTGTTCGCAGGCAGTTCCCCCTGAAGTTGGCTTTTGCATGTACGATTCATAAGTGTCAGGGGATGTCGATACAGTCAGCAGTGGTCTCATTGAAACGGGTCTTCCAACCGGGAATGGCCTATGTTGCTCTGAGTAGAACAACTACACTGCAAGGACTGTACATAACCGACTTTGATGAGAAGAAGATCTTTGCTGATCCTGAAATCACAGCCTCCCTGGATTCAATGAAGAATGCATCACTGGAAAGTGTTATGCCCCTCTTAAAGTTTCTACAGACAACAGACAAACAGCAAACATTAACAATTATCCATCACAACACGGAAGGATTACCAGCTCACATTGAAGATATCAAATCTCACCATGAGTTGACACTTGGAGATGTTTTATGTTTCACTGAAACTCATCTCTCAGGCTCTTCTGTTGCTGAAAGTCTCCAGCTGGAGGGCTACAACCTGTTCAAATGCAACAGACACCTCTCGTACACGAACCTTCCTGACATTGCAAGTAAAAGTGGCGGAGGTGTCGCCTTGTATGTCAGAAACCATTTCAAGGCCTATGAAAAGCAGTATCATCACAATGTGACTGACTTGGAGTTCTTGGTTGTCAAACTGGAGTCCCCTGTACAAGCTTTGATCGCTGTTGTTTACAGGCCACCAGATTACAGTATTGGCCTATTCCTTACTAACCTGCTGGGCCTCTTGGAATCTTTGGAAATAATGGATTGCCAACCTATAATACTCTGTAGAGATTTCAATGAAGATTTTCTGTGCAGAGAAAAGAAGCCAATATCTGACCTTCTTCACTCAAGAGGATATACCCAACTGGTCTGGGCAGCCACCACAGAAAAAAACACACTGTTGGATCAGATTTACATCTCCAGGGTGCAGCACTGTCTCCAGTCAGGAGTACTGCACAGTTATTACAGCTATCATGATCCTGTGTATTGTGTTTTGAGCAGTGGTTGTGAACACGCTTAGAGCCTGCATAAACAGGGCACGAGTGTTGCCAGGAAACAGTGGTTGTGAAACAGTGGTCATCAAACAGATAATAAAGTGGCAATGAGGGTCAGTTTATGTTATGTGAGTTTTATGTCAGTTTTAGTTATGTGGGACCATTTACAATTAGCTAAAAATCATTCTCTATATTTCATGTTCGGTGTACTTGTTAGACACTGAACTCACTTACTCCCCCCCATCCATCACAGACATCTGTCCTCATCACACTCACCCTCTCCTTTCTGTGCTATAGCCTGCTTGCTGATTAGTAAGACAGATAAAGAAACAGCAAGGAGCAAAACTGCAGAGAAACTGAAAATTTGTAAGGGTTTAAAGTATATGCTTTAATGAATTGCCTTGTATCCAAAAAGTTCAAAAAGTTGACTGTTCAAAATGTTAATACAATGTATAACGGAAATATACTGCCAGTTCGCTTGTGATGCAATATATTGAAATTATATGTACACTGTGTAAACTGTTTTTGACACACTTGATTTTGGGACGCGAGTCCGTCAGGTGCTATGCTTTGGCTGGGGCGGAATAAATCCTGGTAACCCTTAAGTCTGTGTCCGACAAAGTCATTTACCAATATTTCTACCTTCTACATCATTAGCACTTGTGCACTTTTTAAATTTGATCAATCAATTGGTTAGCGTAATGTTTACTATCTTTACTCACTACAAACACTCCACACAGTTACTCTACCCATCTGTCCAGTTCAACCTTTCCACAGTTACTCCAACCACACAAAAGTTACTCCAGCCACTCCCCCCAGTTACTCCGCCCACTCCAGTTTTAGAGGCAAGAACACTTTTCACAATTTCCCCAGAAATTGTAGCTTTTCTAGTTCTTATTATTATTATAGCCAAATTTACCACACTAACTCCTCCCACAGTTTTTACACTACATAGACAAGTAATATACCGAAACGTGCGGATTGTTCCCGAATGGTGTGCTATTATTTTGTGGAACGTTTCGCCAAAAGGTTCACGAAATATCGTCATTTTTGCGGCGAAATTGGTCCCATAGGAATGAATGGGGAAACTAGAGTGGGAGGTGACAAAAGCTGAAAAATCAGACCATGATTTCTAAACTGCCACCACTCCCTCATTTTCAAGCCCACCCACACAAATCTTATATCAAAACGTTCAGCTATCCCTGCTGCCACTAAACATGTCCACGGCTAAGCCATAGTCCTGATAGTTTTCACAATATGACCATTTGTTTGCAACTCACGCCGTCCATTGACATTCATTGAAACTACACTCTAGCCCCTTCAATTTCTAAACTGCGACCGTGCCTCCATTTTTAATATTTCAGAGACATACTATACATCAAAATCTAGGTCTGGGTCTTGTGATTCTCACAATATAAAGATCTTCGCTGTAGGATTTATAGTTTTTAAAATACGGCCATTTGAATTACTGCACAGTTTACAGCTACCATGATCCTGTGTATTGTGTATTGAGCATTGGTTGTGAAGCATAAACAGGACATGAGCGTTGCTAGGAAAGAGTGGTTGTAAACACAAGATGCTGAGACGGAATTGTATTGTAGCTCCTCCCACACAGCTCTGAGGGGAATTGTAGCTCCTCCCACACAGCTCTGAGGGGAATTATAGCATTATAGCTTAGCATTATAGCTCCTCCAATACAGCTCTGAGGAGAATTAGAGCTCCTCCCACACAACTCTGATGGGAAATGTAGCTCCTCCCACACAGCTCTGAGGCAAATTATAGCTAGTCCCACACAGCTCTGAGGGGAATTATAGCTCCTCCCACACAGCTGAGTGGAATTATAACATTATAGCTTAGCATTATAGGTCCTCCTCCACAGCTCTGAGGAGAATTATATCTCCTCCCACACAACTCTGAGGGGAATTATAGCTCCTCCCACAAAGCTCTGAGGGGAATTGTAGCTCCTCTCACACAGCTCTAAGGACAACTATAGCATTATAGCTCCTCCGACACAGCTTTGAGGGGAATTATAGCTCCTCCCACACAGCTCTGAGGGGAATTATAGCATTATAGCTTAGCATTATAGCTCCTCCAATACAGCTCTGAGGAGAATTAGAGCTCCTCCCACACAGCTCTGAGGAGAATTAGAGCTCCTCCCACACAGCTCTGAGGAGAATTAGAGCTCCTCCCACACAGCTCTGAGGAGAATTAGAGCTCCTCCCACACAACTCTGAGTGGAATTATAGTTCCTCCCACACCGCTGTGAAGGGAATTATAGCTCCTCCCATACAGCACTGATAGGAATTATAGCTCCTCCCACACTGCTCTAATGGGAAATGTAGCTCGTCCCACACAGCTCTGAGGGGAATTATAGCTCCTCTCACACAGCTCAGAGGGGAATTATAGCTAATCCCACACAACACTGAGGGGAATTATAGCTCCTCCCACACAGCTCTGAGGGGAATTGTAGCTCCTCCCACACAGTGCTTAGGGGAATTGTAGCTCCTCCCACAAAGCTCTGAGGGGAATTATAGCATTATTGCTCCTCTCACACAGCTCAGAGGGGAGTTATAGCTCCTCCCACACAGCTCTGAGGAGAATTATAGCTCCTCCCACACAACTCTGAGGGGAATTATAGCTCTTCAAACAAAGCTCTGAGGGGAATTATAGCTCCTTCCACAAATATCATCATGCCATCTAAAGGAAAGAGATCTAAAGCTGCAAAGATATGCTGGACAAAGCTGGAACTTTCAGACCCACGCTTTTGGGATCCGGAGCAGCCCCATAGCAGCATTGTGGATATGGAGGTTTGTGACAGTGCATGTGCCCAGGAGGTACATAGTGAACCTGTGGTGCCATTCGCATGTTCAACTCAGTGTCAAGTTCAAGAGCACAGTGACAGTGTGATGGGCACTTCTGAAAACCATGGCATGCAAGAACCATGTGTACCAAGTGAGATTTCTGTGCAGGCATCATTTCATCAGGGTCATCATGGCTATGGAAGGTTAAGGAACAAACAGTGTACATGCATGGCTCTGACATTTTTGGCATACCACAGTGAGCCTGATGATGTGAGGAAGGGTGATCTTGATCAAATACTGAAGAAGGGCAACAGCTTGTATGACACAACAATAAAGCAGCTAAAAAAAAGAAATGTCTATCAGCATCAACACTTGACAATGGAAGAAGTGCCCCTCAGAGTCAACACTGACAAATATGAGTATAACGTTGTTAAATCTCCAGCCACGGTAGACTGTGATAACCAAGGTTGGTTTGTTGACCTCTCCACAAGACTTCAGTGCCTCAATGCAGATGTTACACATGCTCTTTTTATAGTATATATTGCATTGCATTGTTCAGAGACAAGTCTGGGAGATATGGACTGTTTGATTCTCATAGTCGAAAAAAGGATGGACTTCCTGCCACTGGAAAAGCTGTTATGATCACTTTTACACATTTGAGTGATATGGGGGCAAGGATTTATAAGTTGTATGAATTGCTCCTTACAGACACCAGAAGCCCTATTAATGGACTGCAGTATGACTTCATGCCAGTCTCATTTCATCGTGCAAGACGTCTTTCAGATGGTTTGCTGTCCCCACCTGTGCAATCTGACAAACCACATAATGGAAAGCATGTGGAGAACAAAGTGACACAGATGACCAAAGATGCAACACACACTGGATTCCCAGCCAGCAAGCATTCTCCACGGTCACTTGATGCAAATTCCTCACAGGGCATATGAAAGGACAGTAAGGCATTTTCCAAATTAAATGCACAGCGACAACAAAAACTGAAGACAAGACACAGAAATGAAAGAAGGCGTGATTTCAAGGCTACAAAGATGTCTGTCACCAATAAGAAAAGGACAGTGCTCAGTTTGAAGCTGTGGAGCTTGGTGTAAGTGGAGCTGGATTAAGTGGGAGTTAAAAACAAGTGTTAGAGTATACAAGTCTTGCTGTCTGTTGGTGTGTGTTGCTGTCTGTTGGTGTGTGTTGCTGTCTATTGGTGTGTGTTGCTGTCTGTTGGTGTTTGCTGGGTTGCATTTTGGGGACTTTTCCTTTTAGTTTTTAATTTGCCTTTTGCTTTAACTTTTTAAATAGCTTTTTTTTTTTTCTTTTTTTTTTTTCTTGTTTCATCAGTCTATCAATTAAGGGGTGTGGTTAATTGCTCACAGGTGCCTATTTAACTTGTTGTAGGACTCAGTCTGAGCGTGCTCAGTTTGAAGCTGTGGAGCTTGGTGTAAGTGGAGCTGGATTAAGTGGGAGTTAAAAACAAGTGTTAGAGTATACAAGTCTTGCTGTCTGTTGGTGTGTGTTGCTGTCTGTTGGTGTGTGTTGCTGTCTGTTGGTGTTTGCTGGGTTGCATTTTGGGGACTTTTCCTTTTAGTTTTTAATTTGCCTTTTGCTGTCACTTTTTAAATAGCTTTTTTTTTTTTTTTCTTGTTTCATCAGTCTATCAATTAAGGGGTGTGGTTAATTGCTCACAGGTGCCTATTTAACTTGTTGTAGGACTCAGTCTGAGCGTGCTCAGTTTGAAGCTGTGGAGCTTGGTGTAAGTGGAGCTGGATTAAGTGAGAGTTAAAAACAAGTGTTAGAGTATACAAGTCTTGCTGTCTGTTGGTGTGTGTTGCTGTCTGTTGGTGTGTGTTGCTGTCTGTTGGTGTTTGCTGGGTTGCATTTTGGGGACTTTTCCTTTTAGTTTTTAATTTGCCTTTTGCTGTCACTTTTTAAATAGCTTTTTTTTTTTTTTTTCTTGTTTCATCAGTCTATCAATTAAGGGGTGTGGTTAATTGCTCACAGGTGCCTATTTAACTTGTTGTAGGACTCAGTCTGAGCGTGCTCAGTTTGAAGCTGTGGAGCTTGGTGTAAGTGGAGCTGGATTAATTGGGAGTTAAAAACAAGTGTAATGCCGCGTACACACGGTCGGACTTTTCGTCTACAAAAGTCCAACGGACGCTGACGGACTAAAGCTGGCTGGTAATCCGATCGTGTGTGGGCTTCTCCGGACTTTCAACTGACTTTTTCAGCCTCAAATCCGATGGACTTTAGATTTGAAACATGCTTTAAATCTTTCCGACGGACTCGAGTCCGGTCGAAAAATCCGCTCGTCTGTATGCTAGTCTGACGGACAAAAACCCACGCTAGGGCAGCTATTGGCTACTGGCTATCAACTTCCTTATTTTAGTCCAGTGTACGTCATCACGTAAGAATTCGACGGACTTTTGTGTGATCGTGTGTAGGCAAGTCTGTTCGTTAGAAAGTCCGCCGCAAGTCCGTCGAAAGTCCGTCGAAAGTCTGTCGGACAGGCTGTCGGACTTTTGTAGCTGAAAAGTCCGACCGTGTGTACGCCCCATTAGAGTATACAAGTCTTGCTGTCTGTTGGTGTGTGTTGCTGTCTGTTGGTGTGTGTTGCTGTCTGTTGGTGTGTGTTGCTGTCTGTTGGTGTTTGCTGGGTTGCATTTTGGGGACTTTTCCTTTTAGTTTTTAATTTGCCTTTTGCTGTTACTTTTTGAATAGCTTTTTTTTTTTTTTTTTTTCTTGTTTCATCAGTCTATCAATTAAGGGGTGTGGTTAATTACTCACAGGTGCTTATTTAACTTGTTGTAGGACTCAGTCTGAGCGTGCTCAGTTTGAAGCTGTGGAGCTTGGTGTAAGTGGAGCTGGATTAAGTGGGAGTTAAAAACAAGAGTTTAAAACAGGAGGTTATAACAGGGGTCATAGTACCTGTGTAGTGTGAGTATCTGAGTGTTGTCTGAGTAGTGTGTGTGGATCGTTAGTACTTGTGTATTGTGTACCTGTGTATTGTCTTGTCGTGTACCTGTGTATTGTCTTGAGTATTAGTGCCAGGAAGCTAGTTGTTAGGTAATTTGGACAGGGTAAAATCCCCAAATCCTCACCAAATTTAATAGGTACGATGCCCGGCGGGTGTGGAGAGGCGACTCTTTGTACATCTTGCCGCATGTATGCGTTCCTTGATCATCCGATCGAGGGCGAATACTGCTGTGCAAAATGTAAGCACATTGTTTCCCTGGAAGCCCAGGTTCTGAATCTGGGGAAGCAACTGTCAGCACTGAGAAGTCCCTCCATACTAAAGGTGAGCCAGGAACGTACACGGCAGGTGCCGGCAGGGGCCAGCACAGAGGCGGGTGGAGACAAAGAGGTGCAGGCACTAGCAAAGAGTAGATGGGTGACAGTCAGGAGGGGTAGAGGGGGAAGTGCCAGGGAGGCCGATCCAGGACTGGAGCATCCCAATAAGTACGCTCCATTGAGTGACATTGGTGAAACCAGTCAGGGACCAGCACTGCTGGAGATGAGGGACTCTCCTAGCTGCCAGGGGAAGAACTCCTCCAGTGAGAGTGGGGGGGGAGCAAAGGGAAAGGAAAGACAGATTCTGGTGGTAGGGGACTCAATTCTTAGAAGGACAGAGAGGGCAATCTGTAACCAAGACCTGAAGCGCCGAACAGTATGTTGTCTACCGGGTGCTCGGGTTCGGCACATCACGGATCTTGTGGACAGATTACTGGGAGGGGCTGGGGAAGACCCGGCTGTCATGGTGCACGTTGGCACCAATGACAAAGTCAGAGGCAGATGGAGTGTCCTAAAGAACGATTTTAGGGACTTAGGAGCTAAATTGAGGAAAAGGACCTCCAAGGTAGTGTTCTCAGGAATACTACCGGTACATCGAGCCACACCAGAGAGGCAGAGGGAAATTAGGGAAGTAAACAAGTGGCTGAAGAGCTGGTGTAGTAAGGAGGGGTTTGGGTTCCTGGAGGACTGGGCCGACTTCTCAGTCGGTAACCGGTACTATAGAAGGGACGGACTGCACCTAAATGAGGAGGGTGCAGATCTGCTGGGAATGAAGATGGCCAAAAAGTTAGAGGGGTTTTTAAACTAGGCGATGGGGGGGAGGGTCCAGAGACAGTGATAGCCAGCGCGGAAGATATTCCAGAGGGTAGTATTGGGGGCCTTAGTGGTAGGTTAACCAAAGCACAAAAACACAAGGTGAGTATAGTAGCAAGTCCAAGTTGCAATCTTGAAACACCCAATACGAGGACAATATGCGACCGGTCTAAACTATGTGGCATGTTCACCAATGCCAGGAGCCTGGCGGACAAGATGGGTGAACTAGAGATACTGTTGTACAAGGAGGATTTGGATTTTGTGGGAATTTCAGAGACCTGGTTCAACAGCTCTCATGATTGGCTGGCAAACATTCAAGGGTATACCCTATACCGCAAGGACAGAGAGGGTAAAAAAGGGGGAGGGGTATGCCTATATATCAAGAATAATGTACAAGTGAATGTGAGAGATGACATCACTGAGGGGGCTAGGGAGGAGGTGGAATCTTTATGGGTAGAGCTCCAAAGGGATGAAGCTAAGGGGAAAATAATACTGGGAGTATGCTATAGGCCCCCTAACCTGAGGGAGGAAGTGGAGACGGATCTCCTATCACAAATTAGATTAGCAGCAAGGATGGGAAGTGTTATCATAATGGGGGATTTTAATTATCCAGACATAGACTGGGCGGAGGGAACCGCGCATTCATTTAAGGCTCGCCAGTTCCTTAGTGTCTTGCAGGACAATTTTATGGGTCAGATGGTAGACGCACCAACTAGAAATAAAACATTACTAGATCTACTGATTACCAACAATACAGACCTGATAACAGATGTGGAAATACGGGGCAATTTAGGTAACAGCGATCACAGGTCAATTAGTTTCAGTATAAATCACACAAATAGGAGACATGAAGGGAACACAAAGACACTGAATTTCAAAAGAGCCAACTTCCCTAAACTACAAACCTTGCTAAAAGGCATAAATTGGGATAAAATATTAGGAACAAAGAATACGGAGGAGAGATGGGTTTGCTTTAAGAGCATATTAAATAAGGGCATTAGCCAATGAATCCCATTGGGTAATACATTTAAAAGAGCGAACAAACATCCTGGATGGCTTAACTCCAATGTAAAAATGCATATAAAAGCAAAGGAGAAGGCCTTCAAAAAATACAAGGTTGAGGGATCATCCACAGCATTCAGAATTTATAAAGAATGCAATAAGAAATGTAAGGGTGCAATTAGGATGGCTAAGATAGAACATGAAAGACACATAGCGGAGGAGAGCAAAAAAAATCCCAAGAAATTCTTTAAGTATGTAAACAGTAAAAAAGGGAGGACAGACCATATTGGCCCCATAAAGAATGAGGAAGGACATCTGGTTACAAAGGATGGGGAGATGGCAAAGGTATTGAATTTATTCTTCTCCTCAGTCTTCACGAGTGAATCGGGGGGCTTCAGTAACCAAAACTGCAGTGTTTATCCTCATGACACAACACAGGAAGCACCTACATGGTTAACAGAGGACGGAATTAAAATTAGACTTGAGAAACTTAACATTAATAAATCACCGGGACCAGATGGCTTGCATCCGAGGGTACTTAGGGAACTCAGTCAGGTGATTGCCAGACCGTTGTTCCTAATTTTTACAGACAGTCTATTGACTGGAATGGTACCAGCTGATTGGAGAAAAGCCAATGTAGCACCAATATTTAAAAAGGGCCCAAAAAACATCCCTGGGAATTACAGACCAGTTAGCCTAACATCAATAGTATGTAAACTCTTGGAGGGGATGATAAGGGACTATATACAAGATTTTAGTAATAAGAATGATATCATTAGCAGTAATCAGCATGGATTCATGAAGAATCGTTCTTGCCAAACCAATCTATTAACCTTCTATGAGGAGGTGAGTTGCCATCTAGATAAAGGAAGGCCCGTAGACGTGGTGTATGTGGATTTTGCAAAAGCATTTGACACAGTTCCCCATAAACGTTTACTGTACAAAATAAGGTGCGTTGGCATGGACCATAGGGTGAGTACATGGATTGAAAACTGGCTACAAGGGCGTGTTCAGAGGGTGGTGATAAATGGGGAGTACTCAGAATGGTCAGGGGTGGGTAGTGGGGTTCCCCAGGGTTCTGTGCTGGGACCAATCCTATTTAATTTGTTCATAAATGACCTGGAGGATGGGATAAACAGTTCAATCTCTGTATTTGCAGACGATACTAAGCTAAGCAGGGCAATAACTTCTCCGCAGGATGTGGAAATCTTGCAAAAAGACCTGAACAAATTAATGGGGTGGGCGACTACATGGCAAATGAGGTTCAATGTAGAAAAATGTAAAATAATGCATTTGGGTGGCAAAAATATGAATGCAATCTATACACTGGGGGGAGAACCTCTGGGGGAATCTAGGATGGAAAAGGACCTGGGGGTCCTAGTGGATGATAGGCTCAGCAATGGCATGCAATGCCAAGCTGCTGCTAATAAAGCAAACAGAATATTGGCATGCATTAAAAGGGGGATCAACTGCAGAGATAAAACGATAATTCTCCCGCTCTACAAGACTCTGGTCCGCCCGCACCTGGAGTATGCTGTCCAGTTCTGGGCACCAGTCCTCAGGAGGGACATACTGGAAATGGAGCGAGTACAAAGAAGGGCAACAAAGCTAATAAAGGGTCTGGAGGATCTTAGTTATGAGGAAAGGTTGCGAGCACTGAACTTATTCTCTCTGGAGAAGAGACGCTTGAGAGGGGATATGATTTCAATTTACAAATACTGTACTGGTGACCCCACAATAGGGATAAAACTTTTTCGCAGAAGAGAGTTTAATAAGACTCGTGGCCACTCATTACAATTAGAAGAAAAGAGGTTTAACCTTAAACTATGTAGAGGGTTCTTTACTGTAAGAGCGGCAAGGATGTGGAATTCCCTTCCACAGGCGGTGGTCTCAGCGGGGAGCATTGATAGCTTCAAGAAACTATTAGATAATCACCTGAATGACCGCAATATACAGGGATATGTAATGTAATACTGACACATAATCACACACATAGGTTGGACTTGATGGACTTGTGTCTTTTTTCAACCTCACCTACTATGTAACTATGTAACTATATATGACATACATCACCAGCCGATACAGAGCAGATGCTGATTTTAAGTTGAAGCAGAAGCAATATATCATTCGCAAATATGCGACATATGCCAATTTCAACTTGAAGCAGAAGCAATACACAACCAGCAAATATGCGACTGATGCCAATTTTAACTTGAAGAAGAAGCAATACATCACCAGAAAATATGCGACAAATGCCGATTTCAACTTGAAGCAGAAGCAATACATCACCAGAAAATATCATAATGATCCTGCTTTCAGAAAACGTCACTTGCAACATTGCATGAGTTACATGAAAATGAAGCGTCGCACTCAAGCAGATTTTCGCATAACCCATAACATGCAATGTGCCTTCAAAATAAGAATGAAATACAGACGGACTTGTGTCATGCAGGAATGCAGTCAACCAGTGGACAACAGCCTAATGCAGACAGCTATATCCACTTTCCATGAATGCATTAAAGCTGGGCCAACTTTTGTGTGCACGATGTGTCATCGCACACTTTTCCCTAACCAGGTGAAACATTGCATTCACAGAAATTACAAGAAGAATCTACACATTGTTGCTGCCTGTTTGACAGGGAAATATGTCCATGTGTGCAACAATCACTGTCAAGGCCCTGAACAATGCACCGTACCAGATGAAAGGACCAAAGAATGGATTTGTCACAACTGTGACTCACATTTAAAAGCAGGACACAAATCATCCATCGCTGTGGCTAACAACATGGAGCTGGCGCCCATTCCCTCAGAGTTTTGCGATTTGAATGTGCTGGAAAGACAACTTTTGGCTAAAATACTGCCATTTGCCCAGATCATCACACTTCCCAAAGGTCGACAGGCAGCTATACACGGCGCTGTAGTATGTGTGCCATCCGAGGTGGAAACCACGGTCAATACTCTACCAAGATCGCACAGCACATCCCAGTTACACAGAGTGAAGCTGAAAAGACATCTGACTTACAAAGGCCACCAGCTGTTTCACAATGTCAACATGAGAAATGTAGTAGCAGGTCTGTCAAAACATATTGACACACACCCCGACTACAGTGACATTTCAATCAGAGTGGATGAGACAATCGCTGCTGCTGCTGATGATGATGATAATGATGATGGGATGGAACTCGACAGTTGTGATGAAACTGAAATGATGGAGATACTTGAACGCATCGAAAATTGTGATCCATCAGAGGTACAGTCTGCATTTTTACCGGCTGCTTCTGAGCAACAGGAAGGCCATGACCAACAATCTCCCAATGCAGAGGATGAGAAGGATGCACTAAGACCTGGAATTGGCCTAGACAGTTGTTTGCAGCCATCTGACCTTGGAGAGGAAGCACTGACACACGGTGATGGAATATTCAGCATTGCACCTGCACAAGGAAACACACCTGTCAGCTTCTTTAAAGTTCCTAGGCTTGAGGCAATGGCTTTCCCTGTTCAGTTCCCTACTGGACAGAATACATTGGACCAGGCAAGACAAGTCAAACTGTCCCCGAGCATGTATTTCAATGAAAGGCTTTTTTGTGTTGATACTCGTTTTGCAAGAGACACAAGCTACCTCTTCTTTGCGCAGTTTGTCACAGAAACACACATGGCCAAAAGCAGCATGTCCATCCAGTTAAGGAAAGGAAGACCCAATACCAGGGATGGACGGAAAATATCCAACGAGCTGCTACAGGACAAGCGTGAGGTTGAGAGGTTGGTGCGAAACCGAGATGCCACAAGGTTCATGCAACCACTGAGAGGGAGTCCAGCTTACTGGGATAAAAATCTGAAGAATTTGCTAGCCATGGTCAGACAATTGGGTAAGCCAACATTTTTTTCTTACCTTCTCTGCTGCAGAATTCAGATGGCCAGAGGTAATAACGACAATAAAGGCACAACAAGGTCAAAAGGTGGATTTTGCAGAGCTAGACTGGGCTGAAAAGTGTGACATTCTTCGAGGCAACCCAGTGACCACCATGCGCATGTTTGACAAACGGGTTGATGCTCTGATGCGAGAGCTGCTGTTGAGTCCTGCACAGCCAATCGGTGAAGTTATCGATTACTTTTACCGGGTTGAATTTCAGGCGAGAGGGAGCCCTCATATACATTGTCTCTGTTGGGTAGCAGGAGCTCCTATATTTGGACAAGACAGTGATGACAAGGTGTGTGCCTTTATAGATCATAACATCTCATGCCAGCTGCCTGATGAAGCCAAACAGGCCTTACTTCACAGATTTGTAACAGAACTTCAAATGCACAGCAGATCTCATTCAAAATTGTGCAAGAAAGGTAACAGAGTATGCAGATTTGGATTTCCAAAGCCACCTATTAGAAAAACGAGGATAACTTACCCGATGCCAGAAAAACAAGGAGATTGTGCAATGAAACCACAAGCAGCCAAAGACAAACTGAAACCAGTCTGGGATTTGCTTAATAACCCAAAAGTGCAGCTTGAAGACATGTCACAGCTACTGGCACAGTGTGATATGACTTTGAATCAGTACAACTCGTACATTGAGGCATTGACCTCCTCAAGCGTGATTCTAATGAAGCGTGATGTCAAGGACTGCTGGGTGAACAACTACAATCCACATTTGCTGACGGCCTGGAATGCCAACATGGACATCCAATACATTCTTGATGAGTATGGTTGCATCATGTACATGTTGTCCTATACAGTACCTGACCGCGAGATTGTGTTTCCAGCGCGATACCATCGCGCTGGTTCTCGGCGACAGGGTACTGTGAATGTCGCGCTGGCTCACTCATCGGGAAAGGAAAACTTTGTTTTCCTTCTGCGATGAGTGACAGGCAGCGCTGACAGCTGTCTAGTATGAATCCTGAGGCGGGAACACCGCGCCAAATTTTAAATGAAAAAACCGGCGTGGGTTCCCCCCTAGGAGCATACCAGGCCCTTAGGTCTGGCATGGATTGTAAGGGGAACCCCCTATGCTGAAAAATCGGCGTGGGGGTCCCCCCCCAATCCATACCAGACCCTTATCCGAGCACGCAGCCCGGCCGGCCAGGAAAGGGGGTGGGGACGAGCGAGCAGCCCCCCCCTCCTGAGCCGTACCAGGCCGCATGCCCTCAACATGGGGGGGTGGGTGCCTTGGGGGAGGGGGGCGCCCTGCGGGGCCCCCCCACCCCAAAGCACCTTGTCCCCATGTTGATGAGGACAAGGGCCTCTTCCCGACAACCCTGGCCGTTGGTTGTCGGGGTCTGCGGGCGGGGGGCTTATCGGAATCCGGGGGCCCCCCTTAATAAGGGGGCCCCCAGATCCCGGCCCCCCACCCTGTGTGAATGAGTTTGGGGTACATGGTACCCCTACCCATTCACCTAGGCAAAAGTGTCAATATAAAAAAAACACATTACACAGGTTTTAAGAATAATTTATTAGTCAGCTCCGGGGTCTTCTTCCGACTTCGGGGGGTCTCCTTCCGACTTCTCCCGGTGTTCGGCCTCTTCTCCCGGGCCCCGCCGCTATCTTCTTCCAGCTCTATTGCCAGCGAGGGGCCCGGTCTGCTGCCGCTGTCTCGCCGCCGCTGTCTCGCCGCTTCTTCTCTTCTTTTCTTCTTCCCCGATGTTGACACGACGCTCTCTCCGGCTCGAATGCTGTGTGCGAGCTGCGGAGCCATTTATATAGGCGGTAACCCCGCCCCCTTACGACGTCATGGTCCCAGCATGCGCAGGGACTCTGGCGTCATAAGGGGGCGTGGCCCCAGAGTCCCTGCGCATGCTGGGACCATGACGTCGTAAGGGGGCGGGGTTACCGCCTATATAAATGGCTCCGCAGCTCGCACACAGCATTCGAGCCGGAGAGAGCGTCGTGTCAACATCGGGGAAGAAGAAAAGAAGAGAAGAAGCGGGGAGACAGCGGCGGCGAGACAGCGGCAGCAGACCGGGCCCCTCGCTGGCAATAGAGCTGGAAGAAGATAGCGGCGGGGCCCGGGAGAAGAGGCCGAACACCGGGAGAAGTCGGAAGGAGACCCCCCGAAGTCGGAAGAAGACCCCGGAGCTGACTAATAAATTATTCTTAAAACCTGTGTAATGTGTTTTTTTTATATTGACACTTTTGCCTAGGTGAATGGGTAGGGGTACCATGTACCCCAAACTCATTCACACAGGGTGGGGGGCCGGGATCTGGGGGCCCCCTTATTAAGGGGGGCCCCCGGATTCCGATAAGCCCCCCGCCCGCAGACCCCGACAACCAACGGCCAGGGTTGTCGGGAAGAGGCCCTTGTCCTCATCAACATGGGGACAAGGTGCTTTGGGGTGGGGGGCCCCGCAGGGCGCCCCCCCTCCCCCAAGGCACCCACCCCCCCATGTTGAGGGCATGCGGCCTGGTACGGCTCAGGAGGGGGGGCGCTCGCTCGTCCCCACCCCCTTTTCTGGCCGGCCGGGCTGCGTGCTCGGATAAGGGTCTGGTATGGATTGGGGGGGGGACCCCCACGCCGATTTTTCGGCATAGGGGGTTCCCCTTACAATCCATGCCAGACCTAAGGGCCTGGTATGCTCCTAGGGGGGAACCCACGCCGGTTTTTTCATTTAAAATTTGGCGCGGTGTTCCCGCCTCAGGATTCATACCAGACAGCTGTCAGCGCTGCCTGTCACTCATCGCGGAAGGAAAACAAAGTTTTCCTTTCCCGATGAGTGAGCCATCTCAGCGCTGGCTCCTGTGACGGGGCTCGTAGGTGTCAAATCTCGCCGAGAAGTGCGGCGAGATTGACACAATATCGCGGTCACCTACTGTATATCCAAGCCAGAACGCGAACTGAGTGACTATCTAAAGACAATAGTCAAAGAAATGAGCCCAGAAACAGAGACAGAATGAGAAGAAATGAAAGACGTTCTTTAAGCTTATTCAAAACACAGAGAGGTCAGCACCCAGGAGTCTGTGGCCCGTACGTACAGTCTGAAAATGAAGTCTTGCTCACATGAGGTTGTTTTTCTGCCAACTGGTGACAATGCACTGAAAATGAGTCTCCCACTCAGTGCGTTGCAGAACAAACCAGCCGATTCTCTTAATGTGTGGATGATGAGTTTTGTCGACAAATACAGAGCCAGACCCGAAACACCAGAGTTTGAGTCCATGTGTCTGGCAGACTTTGCATCCCATTACAGGGTTGTCTATGGCAAGCAGAAGGAAGATGGCAAGCAAAAGGAAGACGGCAAGCATGTCAGCCTATTGAATGAAATGGGAATGATTCAAAAACGCACGAGAGGGAAGCCTGCAATCATCAGGTATGCACGCTTCTCAGAGAAGAAGGACCCCGAGAACTACTACGGCAGACTGCTTAAACTCTACCTCCCCCACCGTTCAGAGTCATCACTGAAAACTGTAAGGTTCCCAACACACCAGGATTTTTACAAAGGCGCCTGTGTGAGCTTACCAGGAGAAGAAGCAATCTGAGCAGTGTCTGCAATTGTTACCAGCAACCAAAAGAAGTTCCAACAACACAACAAAATTGTGGAACAAGTCTTGGATGACTTTGTAAAAAATGGCCCTGTTGAAGATGGTTGGAGCACCTTTGCCCCAGAAGCTGAGTTGGATAGGTTGGAATGTATAGAGGAACGCAAAGAAGGGGAGCCACTTCATGAGAATGAACAAGATGACGTTCTGGAGTATACACGTCACAAACAAACAGGTGGAATTGCGCTTACTGTGAAGGCCCCACAAATGTGCCCTGATTTCCTTCGGAAAATGTACAGGAACCTCAACCGGACACAAGCTCAGACATTCTACTCAGTTTGTGACTGGTGCACTAACCGTGTGCGTGGCCTAAATCCTGACCCATTCTATTACTTTGTCACTGGTGGCGCAGGGACAGGCAAATCACACCTGATAAAGTGCATCTATGCTGAGGCAACAAAGATACTCTGTAAACTTACCAGACTACGTGAGGAAGCAGACATATCCATGCCCAGCGTTTTACTAACTGCATTTACAGGAACAGCAGCTTTCAACATTTCAGGCAACACTTTGCATTCTCTGCTGAAGTTGCCAAGAAGCTTGAAGCCACCCTACCAAGGACTTGGAAATCTAATAGATGAAGTGAGGGCATAGCTGTCAAATGCGGAGATCATTGTTATTGATGAGGTTTCAATGATTTCAAAGCCCCTGTTTGCCTACATCAACTGGAGATTACAGCAAATCAAAGGCAGTAAGAAACCTTTTGGTGGTATGTCAGTACTAGCAGTAGGAGACTTTTACCAGGTCCCCCCACTGGAAAAAAGTAAGCCACTCTGCGTGTTTGAGGAAAATACCAATGATGTCTGGAAAGACAACTTTCAGATGATCACGCTGACAGAGATCATGCGACAGAAGGATGACATTTCATTTGCTGAGCTTTTGAATAGAATCGGAGTCAAGCAGAAGACTGGCACCCTTAAGTAATGATGACAAAGCTCTGCTTGCTCAGGTTTTGACAGATCCCACCCACTGCCCTAATGACATGCTGCACATCTTTGCCACCAACAAAGAGGTTCACAAACATAATGCCGCAACTGTGTCTGTTCTCCATTCAAACGTCACCAACAAAGATGCCGACGATTACAGAAAAGACCCTAAGACAGGAGTGATGCTGAGGCAACACCAACCTTTCAAAGGACACAAAGACAATCTGATTGAAACACTGCAAGCAGCTGAAGGTGCCCGTATCATGATCACAAGAAACATTGATGTAGAAGACGGGCTTGTTAACGGGACATTTGGCAAGATTGCAAGAATAATCATCCAGACTCAGAATGGTGCTACTACGGTAAACAAGCTTGGGCTTGTGCTGGACAATCCAAATGCAGGACAGAGATACCGTAACAAGTCGTCTTGTGATGCTGACAACTTGGTGTACATAGAAAGGGTAGAGGAAAACCTGAGACAGAAAGGAGTTGTTCGCAGGCAGTTCCCCCTGAAGTTGGCTTTTGCATGTACGATTCAAAAGTGTCAGGGGATGTCGATACAGTCGGCAGTGGTATCATTGAAACGGGTCTTCCAACCAGGAATGGCCTATGTTGCTCTGAGTAGAACGACTACACTGCAAGGACTGCACATAACCGAATTTGATGAGAAGAAGATCTTTGCTGATCCTGAAATCACAGCCTCCCTGGATTCAATGAAGAATGCATCACTGGAAAGTGTTATGCCCCTCTTAAAGTTTCTACAGACAACAGACAAACAGCAAACATTAACAATTATCCATCACAACACGGAAGGATTACCAGCTCACATTGAAGATATCAAATCTCACCATGAGTTGACACTTGGAGATGTTTTATGTTTCACTGAAACTCATCTCTCAGGCTCTTCTGTTGCTGAAAGTCTCCAGCTGGAGGGCTACAACCTGTTCAAATGCAACAGACACCTCTCGTACACGAACCTTCCTGACATTGCAAGTAAAAGTGGCGGAGGTGTCGCCTTGTATGTCAGAAACCATTTCAAGGCCTATGAAAAGCAGTATCATCACAATGTGACTGACTTGGAGTACTTGGTTGTCAAACTGGAGTCCCCTGTACAAGCTTTGATCGCTGTTGTTTACAGGCCACCAGATTACAGTATTGGCCTATTCCTTACTAACCTGCTGGGCCTCTTGGAATCTTTGGAAATAATGGATTGCCAACCTATAATACTCTGTAGAGATTTCAATGAAGATTTTCTGTGCAGAGAAAAGAAGCCAATATCTGACCTTCTTCACTCAAGAGGATATACCCAACTGGTCTGGGCAGCCACCACAGAAAAAAACACACTGTTGGATCAGATTTACATCTCCAGGGTGCAGCACTGTCTCCAGTCAGGAGTACTGCACAGTTATTACAGCTATCATGATCCTGTGTATTGTGTTTTGAACAGTGGTTGTGAACACACTTAGAGCCTGCATAAACAGGGCACGAGTGTTGCCAGGAAACAGTGGTTGTGAAACAGTGGTCATCAAACAGATAATAAAGTGGCAATGAGGGTCAGTTTATGTGGCCATAGTTATGTGGGACCATTTACAATTAGCTAAAAATCATTCTCTATATTTCATGTTCGGGGTACTTGTAAAAACTGCGGTTAGACACTGAACTCACTTACTCCCCCTCATCCATCACAGACATCTGTCCTCATCACACTCACCCTCTCCTTCGTGTGCTATAGCCTGCTTGCTGATTAGTAAGACAGATAAAGAAACAGCAAGGAGCAAAACTGCAGAGAAACTGAAAATTTGTAAGGGTTTAAATTATATGCTTTAATAAATTGCCTTGTATCCAAAAAGTTCAAAAAGTTGACTGTTCAAAATGTTAATACAATGTATAACAGAAATATACCGCCAGTTCGCTTGTGATGCAATATATTGAAATTATATGTACACTGTGTAAACTGTTTTTGACACACTTGATTTTGGGACGCGAGTCCGTCAGGTGCTACGCTTTGGCTGGGGCGGAATAAATCCTGGTAACCCTTAAGTCTGTGTCCGACAAAGTCATTTACCAATATTTCTACCTTCTACATCATTAGCACTTGTGCACTTTTTAAATTTGATCAATCAGTTGGTTAGTGTAATGTTTACTATCTTCACTCACTACAAACACTCCATAAAGTTACTCTGCCCACTACATAAAGTTACTCTGCCCAGTCCTACCTTTCCACAGTTACTCCAGACACTCCAACCACACAACAGTTACTCAAGCCACTCCACCCAGTTACTCCACCCACTCCAATTGTAGAATCAAGAACACTTCACACAATTTCCCCAGAAATTGTAGCTTTTCTAGTTAAGTGTTCTTGCATAGCAAGACCACTTACTGTTATCTCACATATATATTATTATTATTCTTATTATAGCCAAATTTACCACCCTAACGCCTCCCACAGTTTTTACACTACATAGACAAGTAATATACCGAAACGTGCGGATTGTTCCCGAATGGTGTTCTGTTACTTTGTGGAACGTTTCGCCAAATGGTTCAAGAAATATCGTCATTTTTGCGGCGAAATTGGTCCCATAGGAATGAATGGGGAAATGTTCAAAACTAGAGTGGGAGGTGAAAAAAGCTGAAAAATCAGAACATGATTTCTAAACTGCCACCACTCCCTCATTTTCAAGCCCACCTACATAAATCTTATATCAAAACGTTCAGCTATCCCTGCTGCCACTAAACATGTCCACGGCTAAGCCATAGTCCTGATAGTTTTCACAATATGACCATTTGTTTGCAACTCACACCATCCATTGACATTCATTGAAACTACACTCTAGCCCCTTTAAATTTGAAGGGCAATTTCTAAACTGTGACTGTGCCTCCATTTTTAATATTTCAGAGACATACTATGCAACAAAATCTAGGTCTGGGTCTTGTGATTCTCACAATATAAAGCTCTTTGCTGTAGGATTTATAGTTTTTAAAATACGACCATTTGAAGTACTGCACAGTTATTACATCTATCATGGTTCTGTGTATTCTGTATTGAGCAGTATTTGTGAAGCATAAACAGGGCATGAGCGTTGCTAGGAAACAGTGGTTGTAAACACAAGATGCTGAGACCCCCAAATGCATGTGGTCATACCTTCATCTGCTAGACTTGATAATGCCTGTAGACTCCTCCCACAGTTTTTACACTACAGAGACAAGTAATATACCGAAACGTGCGGATTGTTCCCGATTGGTGTGCTATTCCTTTGTGGAATGTTTCGTCGAATGGTCCACGAAATATCGTAGTTTTTTCGGCAAAATTGGTCCCATAGGAATGAATGGCGAAATGTTCAATGTCATTTAATTGGTGTGCTATTACCTTGTGGAACTTTGTGAAAAGCTGAAAAATACCAGTGTGAATCCGGCCTCAATGTCATTTAATTGGTGTGCTATTACTTTGTGGAACGTTTCGCCGAATGGTTCACGAAATATCGTCGTTTTTGCAAAGAAATTGGTCCCATAGGAATGAATGGCGAAATGTTCAAAACTAGAGTTGGAGGTGACAAAAGCTGACAACCCCATGATCAGCCAAAACATTATGACCACCCCATGATCAGAAAAAACATTATGTCCGCCCCATAAAAAAAAATATTTTTGAAAAAAAATATATATATATTTTTGAAAAAAAATATATATATATTTTTGAAAAAAAAAATCATTTTTGAAAAAAAAAATAAAATTCATTTTTGAAAAAAAAAAATAATTTTTGAAAAAAAAAAATTCATTTTTGAAAAAAATGTTCAGCTCTTTCAGCTAATGATGGGACTTCTTCAACTTTTTTACTACTATTGATACTTTTTAAAATATTAAGCTTTTTAACACTTTTCAGTTACTCCAGCCACTCCAACCACACAACAGTTACTCAAGCCACTCCACCCAGTTATTCCGCCCACTCCAGTTGTAGAGGCAAGAACACTTTTCACAATTTCCCCAGAAATTGTAGCTTTTCTAGTTAAGTGTTCTTGCATAGCAAGACCACTTACTGTTATCTCACATATATATTATTATTATTAAGTGTTCTTGCATAGCAAGACCACTTACTGTTATCTCACATATATATTATTATTAAGTGTTCTTGCATAGGAAGACCACTTACTGTTATCTCACATATATATTATTATTAAGTGTTCTTGCATAGCAAGACCACTTACTGTTATCTCACATATATATTATTCTTATTATTATAGCCAAATTTACCACCCTAACTCCTCCCACAGTTTTTACACTACATAGACAAGTAATATACCGAAACGTGCGGATTGTTCCCGAATGGTGTGCTATTACTTTGTGGAACGTTTCGCCGAATGGTTCACGAAATATCGTCGTTTTTGCGGCGAAATTGGTCCCATAGGAATGAATGGGGAAACTAGAGTGGGAGATGACAAAAGCTGGAAAATCAGAACATGATTTCTAAACTGCCGCCACTCCCTCATTTTCAAGCCCACCTACACAAATCTTATATCAAAACGTTCAGCTATCCCTGCTGCCACTAAACATGTCCACGGCTAAGCCATAGTCCTGATAGTTTTCACAATATGACCATTTGTTTGCAACTCACGCCGTCCATTGACATTCATTGAAACTACACTCTAGCCCCCTCCAAATTTGAAGGGCAATTTCTAAACTGCGACCGTGCCTTCATTTTTAATATTTCAGAGACATACTATACATCAAAATCTAGGTCTGGGTCTTGTGATTCTCACAATATAAAGATCTTCGCTGTAGGACGTATAGTTTTTAAAATACGGCCATTTGTTTAGAGGTCATTTCAGGAAATTTTAGCCATTAATCAGAGTGTACTGTTAGTGTTTGTTTTGTTGCCATGGTTACCAAAGCTTCTGTTATACACAGGGGGGAAGGTGGCTGGAGCATCTCAGCTGATTACAGAGCCCGGGGGAGGGGACAGACACACCATGTACTGATTTATAATAGAGGAATATGATGGGGCAGTTTTGATGGGGTAATTCTGATGGGGCAGTTTTGATGAAGCAGTATTTGAGAAGCATAAACAGGGCATGAGCGTTGCTAGGAAACAGTGGTTGTAAACACAAGATGCTGAGACACCCCAAATGCATGTGACTTCATCTGCTAGACTTGATAATGCTTGTAGACTCCTCCCACAGTTTTCACACTACAGAGACAAATAATATACCGAAACGAGCGGATTGTTCCCGATTGGTGTGTTATCACTTTGTGGAATGTTTTGCCGAATGGTCCACGAAATGACGTTTTTGCGGCGAAATTGGTCCCATAGGAATGAATGGCGAAATGTTCAAAACTAGAGTGGGAAGTGACAAAAGCTGACAACCCCATGATCAGCCAAAACATTATGACCACCCCATGATCAGCCAAAACATTATGACCGCCCCATGTAAAAAAAAAAATATTTTTGAAAAAAAAAAATAATTTTTGAAAAAAGTAAAAAAATAATTTTTGAAAAAAAAAATCATTTTTGAAAAAAAAAAATATATTTTTGAAAAAAAAATATTTTTGAAAAAAAAAAATTATTTTTGAAAAAAAAAAATATTTTTGAAAAAAAAATTACTTTAAAAAAAAAAATTATTTTTGAAAAAAAAATATATTTGAAAAAAAAAAATATTTTTGAAAAAAAAAAAATTATTTTTGAAAAAAAAATTACTTTAAAAAAAATAATAATTTCGAAAAAAAAATTATTTTTGAAATAAAAAAATTCATTTTTGAAAAAAAAAATTACCTTTGAAAAAAAAAATTACTTTTGAAAAAAAAAATCATTTTTGAAGAAAAAAAAATCATTTTTGATTAAAAAAAATTCATTTTTGAAAAAAAAAATTACTTTTGAAAAAAATGTTCAGCTCTTTCAGCGAATGATGGAACTTTTTTACTACTATTTATACTTTTTAAAATATTAAGCTTTTTAACACTTTTCACAGTTACTCAAGCCACTCCACCCCACCCAGTTACTCCGCCCACTCCAGTTGTAGAGGCAAGAACACTTTCACAATTTCCCCAGAAATTGTACCTTTTCTAGTTCTTATTATTATTATAGCCAAATTTACCACCCTAACTCCTCCCACAGTTTTTACACTACATAGACAAGTAATATACCGAAACGTGCGGATTGTTCCCGAATGGTGTGCTATTATTTTGTGGAACATTTCGCCGAAAGGTTCACGAAATATCGTTGTTTTTGCGGCGAAATTGGTCCCATAGGAATGAATGGGGAAACTAGAGTGGGAGGTGAAAAAAGCTGAAAAATCAGAACATGATTTCTAAACTGCCACCACTCCCTCATTTTCAAGCCCACCTACACAAATCTTATATCAAAACGTTCAGCTATCCCTGCTGCCACTAAACATGTCCACAGCTAAGCCATAGTCCTGATAGTTTTCACAATATGACCATTTGTTTGCAACTCACACCGTCCATTGACATTCATTGAAACTACACTCTAGCCCCTTCAAATTTGAAGGGCAATTTCTAAACTGCGACCGTGCCTCCATTTTTAATATTTCAGAGACATACTATGCATCCAAATCTAGGTCTGGGTCTTGTGATTCTCACAATATAAAGATCTTCGCTGTAGGATGTATAGTTTTTAAAATACGGCCATTTGTTTAGAGGTCATTTCAGGAAATTTTAGCCATTAATCAGAGTGTACGGTGTTTGTTTTGTTGCCATGGTTACCAAAGCTTCTGTTATACACAGGGGGGGAGGTGGCTGGAGCATCTCAGCTCTGATTACAGAGCCCAGGGGAGGGGACAGACACACCATGTACTGATTTATAATAGAGGAATATGATGGGGCAGTTTTGATGGGGTAATTCTGATGGGGCAGTTTTGATGAAGTAGTATTTGGGAAGCATAAACAGGGTATGAGCGTTGCTAGGAA
The DNA here is from genome assembly GCF_042186555.1 of Aquarana catesbeiana. Lineage (NCBI taxonomy): Eukaryota > Metazoa > Chordata > Amphibia > Anura > Ranidae > Aquarana > Aquarana catesbeiana. The sequence goes on from NC_133335.1 coordinate 166,862,585, forward strand.
ACAGTGGTTGTAAACACAAGATGCTGAGACACCCCAAATGCATGTGACTTCATCTGCTAGACTTGATAATGCTTGTAGACTCCTCCCACAGTTTTTACACTACAGAGACAAGTAATATACCGAAATGAGCGGATTGTTCCCGATTGGTGTGTTATTACTTTGTGGAATGTTTCGCCGAATGGTCCACGAAATGACGTTTTTGCGGCGAAATTGGTCCCATAGGAATGAATGGCGAAATGTTCAAAACTAGAGTGGGAGGTGACAAAAGCTGACAACCCCATGATCAGCCAAAACATTATGACCACCCCATGATCAGCCAAAACATTATGACCGCCCCATGTAAAAAAAAAAAATATTTTTGAAAAAAAAAAATAATAATTTTTGAAAAAAAAAAAATAATTTTTGAAAAAAAAAAAATAATTTTTGAAAAAAATAAAAATAAAATCATTTTTGAAAAAAAAATATTTTTGAAAAAAAAAATATTTTTGAAAAAAAAATCATTTTTGAAAAAAAAAATCTTTTTTGAAAAAAAAAATTATAATTTTTGAAAAAAAAAATCATAATTTTTGAAAAAAAAATCATAATTTTTGAAAAAAATGTTCAGCTCTTTCAGCTAATGATGAGACTTCAACTTTTTTACTACTATTTATACTTTTTAAAATATTAAGCTTTTTAACACTTTTCACAGTTACTCCAGCCACTCCAACCACACAACAGTTACTCAAGTTACTCCGCTCACTCCAGTTGTAGAGGCAAGAACACTTTTCACAATTTCCCCAGAAATTGTACCTTTTCTAGTTATTATTATTATTATAGCCAAATTTACCACCCTAACTCCTCCCACAGTTTTTACAATACATAGACAAGTAATATACCGAAACGTGCGGATTGTTCCCGAATGGTGTGCTATTATTTTGTGGAACGTTTTGCCAAATGGTTCACGAAATATCGTTGTTTTTGCGGCGAAATTGGTCCCGTAGGAATGAATGGCGAAATGTTCAAAACTAGAGTGGGAGGTGACAAAAGCTGACAACCCCATGATCAGCCAAAACATTATGACCACCCCATGATCAGTATGACCACCCCATGAAAAAAAAAAATCAAATCATTTTTGAAAAAAAAATTCATTTTTGAAAAAAATTCATTTTTTAAAAAAAATTCATTTTTGAAAAAAAAAATCATTTTTGAAAAAAAAAATCATTTTTGAAAAAAAAAATATTTTTGAAAAAAAAAATTCATTTAAAAAAAAAAAATCATTTTTGAAAAAAAAAATTCATTTAAAAAAAAAAAAATCATTTTTGAAAAAAAAAATTTCATTTAAAAAAAAAAAATCATTTTTGAAAAAAAATAATTCATTTTTGAAAAAAAAAAAACTTTTGAAAAAAATGTTCAGCTCTTTCAGCTAATGATGGGACTTCAACTTTTTTACTACTATTTATACTTTTTAAAATATTAAGCTTTTTAACACTTTTCACAGTTACTCAAGCCACTCCATCCAGTTACTCCGCCCACTCCAGTTGTAGAGGCAAGAACACTTTTCACAATTTCCCCAGAAATTGTAGCTTTTCTAGTTCTTATTATTATTATTATAGCCAAATTTACCACCCTAACTCCTCCCACAGTTTTTACACTACATAGACAAGTAATATACCGAAACGTGTGGATTGTTCCCGAATGGTGTGCTATTATTTTGTGGAACGTTTCGCCGAATGGTTCACGAAATATGGTTGTTTTTGCGGCGAAATTGGTCCCATAGGAATGAATGGCGAAATGTTCAAAACTAGAGTGGGAGGTGACAAAAGCTGACAACCCCATGATCAGCCAAAACATTATGACCGCCGCATAAAAAAAAAATATTTTTGAAAAAAAAAAATCATTTTTGAAAAAGAATTATTAATTTTTGAAAAAAAAAATACATTTTTTAAAGGAAAAAATTATTTTTGAAAAAAAAAAATCATTTTTGAAAAAAAAAATCATTTTTGAAAAAAAATAATTCATTTTTGAAAAAAAAAATATTTTTGAAAAAAAAAAATTACTTTTGAAAAAAAAAAAATCATTTTTGAAAAAAAAAATCATTTTTGAAGAAAAAAAAATCATTTTTGAATTAAAAAAATTCATTTTTGAAAAAAAAAATTCATTTTTGAAAAAAAAAATTCATTTTTGAAAAAAAAAAATTACTTTTGAAAAAAATGTTCAGCTCTTTCAGCTAATGATGGAACTTTTTTATTTATACTTTTTAAAATATTAAGCTTTTTAACACTTTTCACAGTTACTCAAGCCACTCCACCCCACCCAGTTACTCCGCCCACTCCAGTTGTAGAGGCAAGAACACTTTCACAATTTCCCCAGAAATTGTAGCTTTTCTAGTTCTTATTCTTATTATTATTATAGCCAAATTTACCACCCTAACTCCTCCCACAGTTTTTACACTACATAGACAAATAATATACCGAAACGTGCGGATTGTTCCCGAATGGTGTGCTATTATTTTGTGGAACGTTTCGCCGAATGGTTCACGAAATATCGTCGTTTTTGCGGCGAAATTGGTCCCATAGGAATGAATGGGGAAACTAGAGTGGGAGGTGACAAAAGCTGAAAAATCAGAACATGATTTCTAAACTGCCGCCACTCCCTCATTTTCAAGCCCACCTACACAAATCTTATATCAAAACGTTCAGCTATCCCTGCTGCCACTAAACATGTCCACGGCTAAGCCATAGTCCTGATAGTTTTCACAATATGACCATTTCTTTGCAACTCACACCGTCCATTGACATTCATTGAAACTACACTCTAGCCCCTTCAAATTTGAAGGGCAATTTCTAAACTGCAACCGTGCCTTCAATTTTAATATTTCGGAGACATACTATGTATCAAAATCTAGGTCTGGGTCTTGTGATTCTCACAATATAAAGATCTTCGCTGTAGGATTTATAGTTTTTAAAATACGGCCATTTGAATTAGTGCACAGTTACTACAGCTATCATGTGTATTGAGCAGTATTTGTGAAGCATAAAAAGGGCATGAGCGTTGCTAGGAAACAGTGGTTGTAAACACAAGATGCTGAGACACCTTCCAAATGCATGTGACTTCATCTGCTAGACTTGATAATGCTTGTAGACTCCTCCCACAGTTTATACACTACAGAGACAAGTAATATACCAAAAAGTGCGGATTGTTCCCGATTGGTGTGCTATTACTTTGTGGAACGTTTCGCCGAATGGTCCACGAAATATCGTCGTTATTGCGGTGAAATTGGTCCCATAGGAATGAATGGCGAAATGTTCAATGTCATTTAATTGGTGTGCTATTACTTTGTGGAACTTTGTGAAAAGCTGAAATATAAAAGTGTGAATCCGGCCTCAATGTCATTTAATTGGTGTGCTATTACTTTGTTGAACATTTCGCCGAATGGTTCACGAAATATCGTCGTTTTTGCGGTGAAATTGGTCCCGTAGGAATGAATGGCGAAATGTTCAAAACTAGAGTGGGAGGTGACAAAAGCTGACAACCCCATGATCAGCCAAAACATTATGACCACCCCATGATCAGCCAAAACATTATGACCGCCCCATGAAAAAAAAATTATTTTGTGGAACGTTTCACAGAATGGTTCACAAAATATCGTCGTTTTTGCGGCGAAATTGGTTCCATAGGAATGAATGGTGAAATGTTAAAAACTAGAGTGGGAGGTGACAAAAGCTGACAACCCCATGATCAGCCAAAACATTATGACCGCCCCATGAAAAAAAAAATATTTTTGAAAAAAAAAAAAATAATTTTTGAAAAAAAAATTAATTTTTGAAAAAAAAAATCATTTTTGAAAAAAAAATTCATTTTTGAAAAAAAAAATTCATTTTTGAAAAAAAAAATTCATTTAAAAAAAAAAAAAAATTCGTTTTTGAAAAAAAAAAAAAATCATTTTTGAAAAAAAAAATTCATTTTTGAAAAAAAAAAATTATTTTTGAAAAAAAAAATTTCATTTAAAAAAAAAAAATCATTTTTGAAAAAAAAAACTTTTGAAAAAAATGTTCAGCTCTTTCAGCTAATGATGGGACTTCAACTTTTTTACTACTATATATACTTTTTAAAATATTAAGCTTTTTAACACTTTTCACAGTTACTCAAGCCACTCCATCCAGTTACTCCGCCCACTCCAGTTGTAGAGGCAAGAACACTTTTCACAATTTCCCCAGAAATTGTAGCTTTTCTAGTTCTTATTATTATTATTATAGCCAAATTTACCACCCTAACTCCTCCCACAGTTTTTACACTACATAGACAAGTAATATACCGAAACGTGTGGATTGTTCCCGAATGGTGTGCTATTATTTTGTGGAACGTTTCACCGAATGGTTCACGAAATATCGTTGTTTTTGCGGCGAAATTGGTCCCATAGGAATGAATGGCGAAATGTTCAAAACTAGAGTGGGAGGTGACAAAAGCTGAAAACCCCATGATCAGCCAAAACATTATGACCGCCGCATAAAAAAAATATTTTTGAAAAAAAAAAATCATTTTTGAAAAAAAATTATTAATTTTTGAAAAAAAAATACATTTTTTAAAGGAAAAAATTATTTTTGAAAAAAAAAAATCATTTTTGAAAAAAAAAATCATTTTTGAAAAAAAATAATTCATTTTTGAAAAAAAAAAATATTTTTGAAAAATAAAATTACTTTTGAAAAAAAAAAATCATTTTTGAAAAAAAAATCATTTTTGAAGAAAAAAAAATCATTTTTGAATTAAAAAAATTCATTTTTGAAAAAAAAATTCATTTTTGAAAAAAAAAAAATTACTTTTGAAAAAAATGTTCAGCTCTTTCAGCTAATGATGGAACTTTTTTATTTATACTTTTTAAAATATTAAGCTTTTTAACACTTTTCACAGTTACTCAAGCCACTCCACACCACCCAGTTACTCCGCCCACTCCAGTTGTAGAGGCAAGAACACTTTCACAATTTCCCCAGAAATTGTAGCTTTTCTAGTTCTTATTCTTATTATTATTATAGCCAAATTTACCACCCTAACTCCTCCCACAGTTTTTACACTACATAGACAAGTAATATACCGAAACGTGCGGATTGTTCCCGAATGGTGTGCTATTATTTTGTGGAACGTTTCGCCGAATGGTTCACGAAATATCGTTGTTTTTGCGGCGAAATTGGTCCCATAGGAATGAATGGGGAAACTAGAGTGGGAGGTGACAAAAGCTGAAAAATCAGAACATGATTTCTAAACTGCCACCACTCCCTCATTTTCAAGCCCACCTACACAAATCTTATATCAAAACGTTCAGCTATCCCTGCTGCCACTAAACATGTCCACGGCTAAGCCATAGTCCTGATAGTTTTCACAATATGACCATTTGTTTGCAACTCACACCGTCCATTGACATTCATTGAAACTACACTCTAGGCCCTTCAAATTTGAAGGGCAATTTCTAAACTGCGACCGTGCCTTCAATTTTAATATTTCAGAGACATACTATGTATCAAAATTTAGGTCTGGGTCTTGTGATATATGTCACAATATAAAGATCTTCGCTGTAGGATGTATAGTTTTTAAAATACAGCCATTTGAATTACTGCATAGTTACTACATCTATCATGGTCCTGTCTATTGTGTATTGAGCAGTATTTGTGAAGCATAAACAGGGCATGAGCGTTGCTAGGAAACAGTGGTTGTAAACACAAGATGCTGAGACACCCCAAATGCATGTGACTTCATCTGCTAGACTTGATAATGCTTGTAGACTCCTCCCACAGTTTTTACACTACAGAGACAAGTAATATACCGAAACGTGCGGATTGTTCCCGATTGGTGTGCTATTACTTTGTGGAACGTTTCGCCGAATGGTCCACGAAATGTCGTCGTTATTGCGGTGAAATTTGTCCCATAGAAATGAATGGCGAAATGTTCAATGTCATTTAATTGGTGTGCTATTACCTTGTGGAACTTTGTGAAAAGCTGAAATATACCAGTGTGAATCTGGCATCAATGTCATTTAATTGGTGTGCTATTACTTTGTGGAACGTTTCACAGAATGGTTCACAAAATATCGTCGTTTTTGCGGCGAAATTGGTCCCATAGGAATGAATGATGAAATGTTAAAAACTAGAGTGGGAGGTGACAAAAGCTGACAACCCCATGATCAGCCAAAACATTATGACCGCCCCATGAAAAAAAAAATATTTTTGAAAAAAAAAAATCATTTTTGAAAAAAAAATTCATTTTTGAAAAAAAAATACATTTTTGAAAAAAAAAATCATTTTTGAAAAAAAAAAAAATTTTTGAAAAAAAATAATTCATTTTTGAAAAAAAAATTCATTATGAAAAACAAAAAAAATTCATTTTTGAAAAAAAAATTTCATTTAAAAAAAAAAATCATTTTTGAAAAAAAAATCATTTTTGAAAAAAAAAATTCATTTTTGAAAAAAAAAAACTTTTGAAAAAAATGTTCAGATCATTCAGCTAATGATGGGACTTCAACTTTTTTCTACTATTTATACTTTTTAAAATATTAAGCTTTTTAACACTTTTCACAGTTACTCTGCCCACTCCAGTTGTAGAGGCAAGAACACTTTTCACAATTTCCCCAGAAATTGTACCTTTTCTAGTTATTATTATTATTATAGCCAAATTTACCACCCTAACTCCTCCCACAGTTTTTACACTACATAGACAAGTAATATACCAAAATGTGCGGATTGTTCCCGAATGGTGTGCTATTATTTTGTGGAACGTTTCGCCAAATGGTTCACGAAATATCGTTGTTTTTGCGGCGAAATTGGTCCCGTAGGAATGAATGGCGAAATGTTCAAAACTAGAGTGGGAGGTGACAAAAGCTGACAACCCCATGATCAGCCAAAACATTATGACCACCCCATGATCAGTATGACCACCCCATGAAAAAAAATAAAATCATTTTTGAAAAAAAATTCATTTTTGAAAAAAAATTCATTTTTAAAAAAAAATTCATTTTTGAAAAAAAAAATCATTTTTGAAAAAAAAATATTTTTGAAAAAAAAAATTCATTTAAAAAAAAAATCATTTTTGAAAAAAAAAATTCATTTAAAAAAAAAATCATTTTTGAAAAAAAATAATTCATTTTTGAAAAAAAAAAAACTTTTGAAAAAAATGTTCAGCTCTTTCAGCTAATGATGGGACTTCAACTTTTTTTACTACTATTTATACTTTTTAAAATATTAAGCTTTTTAACACTTTTCACAGTTACTCAAGCCACTCCATCCAGTTACTCCGCCCACTCCAGTTGTAGAGGCAAGAACACTTTTCACAATTTCCCCAGAAATTGTACCTTTTCTAGTTATTATTATTATTATAGCCAAATTTACCACCCTAACTTCTCCCACAGTTTTTACACTACATAGACAAGTAATATACCGAAACGTGCGGATTGTTCCCGAATGGTGTGCTATTACTTTGTGGAAGGTTTTGCCGAATGGTTCACAAAATATCGTTGTTTTTGCAGCAAAATTAGTCCCATAGGAATGAATGGCGAAATGTTCAAAACTAGAGTGGAAGGTGACAAAAGCTGACAACCCCATGATCATACCACCCTAACTCCTCCCACAGCTTTTAAACTACATAGACAGTAATATACCGAAGGTGCGGATTGTTCCCGATTGGTGTGCTATTACTTTGTGGAACGTTTCGCCGAATTTTTCACGAAATATCGTAGTTTTTGCGGATAATTTGTCCCATAGGAATGAATAGCGAAATGTTCAATGTCATTTAATTGGTGTGCTATTACCTTGTAAAGCTGAAAAATACCAGTGTGAATCCGGAATCAATGTCATTTAATAGGCGTGCTATTACTTTGTGGAACGTTTCACCGAATGGTTCACGAAATATTGTCGTTTTTGCGGAGATATTGGTCCCATAGGAATGAATGGCGAAATGTTCAAAACTAGAGTGGGAGGTGACAAAAGCTGACAACCCCATGATCAGCCAAAACACTATGACCACCCCATGATCAGCCAAAACATTATGACCGCCCCATAAAAAAAAAAAATTATTTTTGAAAAAATATATATTTTTGAAAAAAAAAATCATTTTTGAAAAAAATGTTCATCTCTTTCAGCTAATGATGGGACTTCTTCAACTTTTTTACTACTATTTTAACACTTTTCACAGTTGTGTGGTAGGAATGGCTGGCCACTAGGGATGAGCTTCGTGTTCGAGTCGAACCCATGTTCGACTCGAACATCGGCTGTTCGATCGTTCGCCGAATTGCGAACGTTATGGGCCGTTCGCGCTAAATTCGTGTGGCGCGTCACGGCCCATAATTCACTGCGGCATCGCAGTGCATTGCTGGCTGATGATTGGCCAAGCATGCACTATGACCCGCATGCTTGGCCAATCACAGCGCTGTCAGTAGAGAGAGCTGTAATTGGCCAAAGCCAGGGTGGCTTTGGCCAATTACGGCTCAGGGCATTTAGTACACACCCCACACTATATAAGGCCGCCTGCACGGCGGCCCTGTGTAGTGTGTGTTCCGGTGTGCGGTGTGCTGAGAGATAGAGAGAGAGAGAGACAGTGTCATTTGATTTGAGTTAGATAGATTAGGCAGAACAGTCAGTCAGTTAGCTGCACTTACAGTGTATTGTGTATATATATGCATCCCAGGTGTTGCATATATATATATACACTGTATTCAGTTTAGCTAGATCCGTTCCTGTTATCTTCTATCTAGACTATTTACATTTAATGCAGTGCGTCCTGCTCACAGTGTTCAGCTAGATCCGTTCCTGTTATCTTCTAGACTATTTACATTTAGTGCAGTGCGTCCTGCTCACAGTGTTCAGCTAGATCCGTTCCTGCTATTTACATTTAGTGCAGTGCGTCCTGCTCACAGTGTTCAGCTAGATCCGTTCCTGTTAAATTCCTACTGACCGGCAGGCTTGTCTGGTTACAGTATATAAAGCTACCTGAAGAAAATTACAGGTGTTCTATTTGATCCTATTAGTACCACGGTCAGGCAGCTAGACTATTTACATTTAGTACAGTGTGTCCTGCTCACAGTGTTCAGCTAGATCCGTTCCTGTTATCTTCCTACTGACAGGCAGGCTTGTCTGGTTACAGTATATAAAGCTACCTGAAGAAAATTACAGGTGTTCTATTTGATCCTATTAGTACCACGGTCAGGCAGCTAGACTATTTACATTTAGTACAGTGCGTCCTGCTCACAGTGTACAGCTAGATCCGTTCCTGTTATCTTCCTACTGACAGGCAGGCTTGTCTGGTTACAGTATATAAAGCTACCTGAAGAAAATTACAGGTGTTCTATTTGATCCTATTAGTACCACGGTCAGGCAGCTAGACTATTTACATTTAGTACAGTGCGTCCTGCTCACAGTGTTCAGCTAGATCCGTTCCTGTTATCTTCCTACTGACAGGCAGGCTTGTCTGGTTACAGTATATAAAGCTACCTGAAGAAAATTACAGGTGTTCTATTTGATCCTATTAGTACCACGGTCAGGCAGCTAGACTATTTACATTTAGTACAGTGCGTCCTGCTCACAGTGTTCAGCTAGATCCGTTCCTGTTATCTTCCTACTGACAGGCAGGCTTGTCTGGTTACAGTATATAAAGCTACTTGAAGAAAATTACAGGTGTTCTATCCCAGCTTAGTGCAGCTACAGGCCATTAGTATGTCTGGAAGGCCAAGAAGGAGAGGCAGACAGTCACAAGCCAATAAGAGAGGGCAAGCAGGCTCTGTGTCTAGTGCTGGTCGTGGAGACGGTGCATCCTCATCAGCACGTGGCCATGGGACACGCTTGGCCTTTTTTTCGGCAGCTGGCCATGTTGAGCCGCAACATGCGGAAGACTTGGTCGAGTGGATGACCAAGCCGTCCTCATCCTCCTCATCCTCTCTCACCCATGCCCAGGGTGCTTTGTCTGGCAAAGCAGCGGCCTCTTCCCTCAGCTCAATGTCATCAGTGACTCCTTCCCTAGCTCCACCATGTCCTCATGAGGATTCCCTCGAACTGTTTGACCACAGTGTTGGGTACATGCTCCAGGAGGATGCCCAGCGTTTGGAAGGCTCTGATGACGATACTGAGCTCGATGAAGGCAGTAACATGAGCGCGGACAGAGGGGGTGCCCAAGAAGGACAGCAATCTGGCAGTCATGCTCCCCCTGCTGCAGCATACTGCCAGGTTTGCTCCAGTGATGAGGAGGGAGGGGATGATGAGGTCACTGACTCAACGTGGGTGCCTGATAGGAGAGAGGAGGAGGAGGAGGAGGAGGAGGAGGAGGAGGAGGAGGAGGAGGAGGCGGCAGCACATCACCAACGAGGCAGGATGCCCTCCAGGGGCCAGCCTAAGGGCAGCACATTGACTGCATCACACCCCAAAGCTCCACATGTGCAGGGCGCTGCAGTCTCTGCGCGTTATTCAAAAAGTTCTTTGGTGTGGGCCTTTTTTGAGACGAGTGCATCAGATCGCACCGCTGCTATTTGCAACATATGTCTCAAGCGTATCTCGCGTGGCCAAAATATCTCCCGCTTGGGTACCACATGCTTGACCAGACATATGTTGACCTGCCATGCAGTTCGTTGGCAAGCGTATCTAAAAGACCCACACCAAAGAACAAAGAGGATCTCTCCTTGCTCCTCATCAGCTGAGATTTCCAACCCCACTAGACCTTCAGTCCTCTCTGAGACCTGCAGTGAGAGGAATGAAGGTGTAGAATTAGGTGTGTCACAGCCAAGTACTTGTGGGCAATCTGCTTTTGGTACACCGACGTCAGATTGTACCAGGCAAATTTCCCTGCCCCAGCTGCTGCACCGCCGAAAGAAGTTTGCTCCCAGCCATCCACATGCCCAGCGGTTGAATGCTAGCTTGGCAAAATTGCTAGCACTTCAACTGCTGCTTTTTCAGTTGGTAGACTCTGCCCCCTTCCGTGAGTTTGTGGAATGTGCGGTTCCTCAGTGGCAGGTACCCAAACGCCACTTTTTCTCACGGAAGGCGATTCCGGCTCTCTACCGGCATGTGGAAGGCAATGTCCATGCCTCGCTGGACAGGGCGGTCAGCGGTAAGGTGCATATTACCGCTGACTCATGGTCCAGCAGGCATGGACAGGGACGTTACCTAAGTTTCACGGCGCATTGGGTGACTCTGCTGGCAGCTGGGAAGGATGCAGGACAAGGTGCAGTAGTGTTGGAGGTTGTTCCGCCACCACGCCTCCAAAATGCTGATTGTGACACACCTCTCTCCTCCACCCCCTCCTCTTCTTCTTCCTCCATGGCCTCTTCCTCGGAACCAGCGGTGCTCCGTAGGCGTTCAAGGGGCTACGCAAGTACGCAGGCCAAAAGATGCCATGCGGTGCTTGAGCTGGTGTGCTTGGGGGACAGGAGCCACACTGGGGCAGAGGTTCTGTCAGCTCTGCAGGGGCAGGTTCAGAGGTGGTTGACGCCACGCCAACTTAAGGCAGGAATGGTGGTTTGCGACAATGGCACCAACCTCCTCTCTGCCCTCCGACAGGGACAAATGACCCATGTGCCCTGTTTGGCTCACGTCCTTAACTTGGTGGTGCAGCGGTTCTTGGGCAGGTACCCGGGCTTACAGGATGTCCTGAGGCAGGCCAGGAAAGTCTGTGTGCATTTCCGCCGGTCATATAATGCCAGTGCTCGGCTGACGGACCTCCAAAAGGAGTTTAACCTGCCCAAGAACCGCCTAATCTGTGACATGCCCACCAGGTGGAACTCAACGTTGGCCATGCTGCAGCGGCTGCACACGCAGCAGAGGGCCATCAATGAGTACCTGTGCGACTATGGCACCAGGACAGGGTCAGGGGAGCTTGGTTTTTTTTCCCCACGCCAGTGGGCCATGATCAGGGATGCATGCACTGTCCTGTCACCATTCGAGGAGGCCACGAGGATGGTGAGCAGTGACAGTGCATGCATCAGTGACACTGTCCCCCTTGTCCACCTGTTGGAGCACACGCTGCGTGGAATAATGGACAGGGCACTTGAGGCAGAACAGAGGCAGGAAGAGGAGGACTTCCTTAGCTCTCAAGGCCCCCTTTATCCAGACAGTGTTCCTGCGTGCCCGCCGATCACACAGGAAGAGGACGAGGAGGAAGAGGAGGAGGAGGAAGATTGTGTCAGTATGGAGGTGGAGCCTGGCACTCAGCATCAGCAGCAGTCTTTAAGGGATCAGTCCCAAGAAACACATGGACTTGTACGTGGCTGGGAGGAGGTGGCTGCGGACCATGTCGTTCTTAGTGACCCAGAGGACTCCGGACCGAATGCCTCAGCAAACCTACGCTGCATGGCCTCCCTGATCCTGCAAAGCCTGCGTAAGGATCCTCGTATTCGTGGTATCAAGGAGAAGGACCAATACTGGCTGGCAACCCTCCTTGATCCACGTTACAAGGGTAAGGTTGCGGACCTTATCTTGCCATCGCAGAGGGAGCAGAGGATGAAACATCTTCGGGAGGCCTTGCAGAAAGGTCTGTGCAACGCGTTCCCAGAGACTGGGAGGTTACAAACTCCTGTTTCTGGACAACGTGTTGCTGAGGCTTCGGTCAGTCAAAGAAGGAGCGGTGGAGAAGGTGGCCGTCTGACCGATGCGTTCAGACAATTTTTTGGTCCGCAGCCCCAAGGTATGATCGGTTCCAGCAACCATCGCCAGCGTCTGTTTTACATGGTGCAGGAATACCTAGGGGCAAGATCAGACTTGGACACCTTTCCCACCGAAAATCCTCTGGGTTACTGGGTCTTGAGGATGGATCACTGGCCAGAGCTTGCACAGTATGCAATTGAGCTACTGGCCTGTCCTGCATCCAGCGTTCTTTCGGAACGCACATTCAGTGCTGCTGGAGGCGTGGTAACCGATCACAGGGTGCGTCTGTCCACCGACTCGGTCGATCGGCTGACCTTCATAAAAATGAATGAGTCTTGGATCACCACCAGCTACCAAGCACCTGATGCTGATGTAACCGAATAATTTTTTTTGAAATCTCAGATCCCTTCAAAGACTGCCTATGCTGATGCTGAGTGACTATCCCTGAGTAATTATCCTCTTCCTCCTCAATCATCACGCTGATAGCTTGTAAGAACATTTTTGGTTCTGGGCGCCACCACCAGTGCCTAAGGCACAATTTTTCAGCCCCTGTTTAACAGGGGCGTGTAATTACAATTTTTGATGTAATACTTTGCAGCAGGGCTCGTTCCTGCATTCCAACTAGAGTGTCTGTGAGGGGTTGCAGTGTTGTGGCACCAGCACCAGTGCCTAAGGCCCAATTTTTCTGCCCCTGTCTAACAGGGGCGTGTAATTACAATTTTTGAAGCAATAATTTGCAGCAGGGCTCGTTCCTGCGTTCCAACTAGAGTGTCTGTGAGGGGTTGCAGTGTTGTGGCACCAGCACCAGTGCCTAAGGCCTAATTTTTCAGCTCCTGTTCAACAGGGGCATGTAATTACAATTCTTGATCTAATATTTCACAGCAGGGCCCTGTGAGGGCTTACAGTGTTGTGGCCACAGCAACACCTAAGGCCCAAATTTCTGCTGAGTATATAGGGCAGGACCCTACTTTCAAACATCTAACTTACAAACGACTCCTACTTGCAAACGGAAGGAGACAACAGGAAGTGAGATGAAATCTACCCCTAGGAAGGGAAATTCTCTCCTGTAAGAGTTAATATGGGAAAACAAGTTCTCCTTTCCACTGATGCTTTCCAATCCTTGTTCCACAAAAAAACCCAAATTTTCAAAAAACATTTTTCATTGGGACAAAAAAGTGAGGTGAAATCTTCTGAAGAGGAGGAAAGACAGCAAAACAAATGTCACAGGGGTGATAACCCTTCCCTATGTTTTCCAAAAAGCTTAGAAAAGATTTTTTGGCTGGAGCTAAACACGTTAAAAATGTTCAAAATTACAAACAGATTCTACTTAACAACAAACCTACAGTCCCTGTCTTGTTTGCACCGCCTGTATACTGCTGTTCAGAGTATATAGGGCCTGGTGGCCCCACACCTTTCCTTATTTTAATTTGGGTGCGGGGTTCCCCTTAATATCCATACAAGACCCAAAGGGACTGGTAATGGACTGGGGGGTACCCATGCCGTTTGTCTCACTGATTTTCATCCATATTGCCATGACCCGACATGACATTAAACCCGCAAGCAGTTTTAAATGAGATTTTTTCCTTTAAAAATGACATTTGGTGCAGGGACTGTTCTAAACATGGGAAACACGCGTCACTTTACAGGCATACTATAGACACCCCCCAGGTACGATATTTAAAGGAATATTTCACTTTTTTTTTTTTACTTTAAGCATCATTAAAATCACTGCTCCCGAAAAAACGGCCGTTTTTAAAAGTTTTTTTTGCATTGATACATGTCCCCTGGGGTAGGACCCGGGTCCCCAAACCCTTTTTAGGACAATACCATGCAAATTAGCCTTTAAAATGAGCACTTTTGATTTCGAACGTTCGAGTCCCATAGACGTCAATGGGGTTCTAACGTTCGTGCGAACTTTCGGTCCGTTCGCGGGTTCTGGTGCGAACCGAACCGGGGGGTGTTCGGCTCATCCCTACTGGCCACTCCTAAAACACAATAGTTACTCAAGCCACTCCACCCAGTTACTCCACTCACTCCAGATGTAGAGGCAAGAACACTTTTCACAATTTCCCCAGAAATTGTAGCTTTTCTAGTTATTATTAATATAGCCAAATTTACCACCCTAACTCCTCCCACAGTTTTTACACCACATAGACAAGTAATACACCAAAACGTGCGGATTGTTCCCGAATGGTGTGCTATTATTTGTGGAACGTTTCGCCGATTGGTGTGCTATTACTTTGTAGAATGTTTCGCCAAATTTTTCACGAAATATCGTAGTTTTTGCGGAAAATTGGTCCCATAGGAATGAATGGCAAAATGTTCAATGTCATTTAATAGGTGTGCTATTACCTTGTGGAACTTTGTGAAAAGCTGAAAAATACCAGTGTGAATCCGGCCTCAATGTGATTTAATTAGTGTGCTATTACTTTGTGGAAGGTTTCGCCGAATGGTATACGAAATATCACTGTTTTTGCGGCAAAATTGGTCCCATAGGAATGAATGGCGAAATGTTCACAACTAGAGTGGGAGGTGACAAAAGCTGACATTCTGACCCCCCCATGATCAGCCAAAACATTATGACCACCCCATCAAAAAAAACATATATTTTTTTTTAAAAATCATTTTTGAAAAAACAAAAAACAAAATCATTTTTGAAAAAAATGTTCAGCTCTTTCAGCTAATGATGGGACTTCAACTGTTTTACTACTATTTATACTTTTTAAAATATTAAGTTTTTTAACACTTTTCACAGTTAATCAAGCCACTTCACCCAGTTACTCCACCCACTCCAGTTGTAGAGGCAAGAACACTTTTCACAATTTCCCCAGAAATTGTAGCTTTTCTAGTTATTATTCTTATTATAGCCAAATTTACCACCCAAACTCCTCCCACAGCTTTTACACTACATAGACAGTAATATACCAAAACATGCGGATTGTTCCAGATTGGTGTGCTATTACTTTGTAGAATGTTTCGCAAAATATCGTTGTTTTCGCGGAAAATTACTCCCATAGGAATGAATGACAAAATGTTCAATGTCATTAAATTGGTGTGCTATTACCTTGTGGAACTTTGTGAAAAGCTGAAAAATACCAGTGTGAATCTGGCCTCAATGTCATTTAATTGGTGTGCTATTACTTTGTGAAACGTTTCACTGAATGGTTCACGAAATATCGTCGTTTTTTGTGGTGAAATTGGTCCCATAGGAATTAATGGCGAAATGTTCAAAGAGTGGGAGGTGACAAAAGCTGACAATCCCATGATCAGCCAAAACGACAAAAAAAATTTTGAAAAAAAAATATTTTGAAAAAAAAAAAAATCATTTGTGAAAAAAAACCAAAATAAATTTTTGAAAATAAAAAAATCATTTTTGAAAAAAAAATATTTTAGAAAAAAAAAACATTTTTGAAAAAAAAATTCATTTTTGAAACAGAAAACAAATCATTTTTGAAAAAAAAAATTATTTTAGAAAAAAAAACATTTTTGAAAAAAAAACAAAATCATTTTTGAAAAAAAAATTCATTTTTGAAAAAAAAATTAATTTTTTAATAAAAAAAATCATTTTTGAAAAAAAAATCATTTAAAAAAAATAAAAAATTTTGAAAAATAAATAAATCATTTTTGAAATGCAAAAAAAATTTTAAAAAATAATTAAAAAAAAAAAATTTGAAAAAAAAAATCATTTAAAAAAAAAATCATTCTGGTCAGGGATGGCCCTGGTATTCTGTCATAAACGGGATGTGACCAGAGCTGTGTGACTGCGACAGAGTAAACCAAACATAAATAGGTGAAAGTAAGTGATTTTATTAAGATAAATGCATATGAATGTGAGTACACCACCAATAACAAACAGAATGAGAAAACCAAATAACTAAAACAGTGACAACAAACCAACCAGTAAATATAACAAAAGGGGATACCGGAATCATAGTCAAGCCAGGCAAGGGTCATAAATGGGAGGTTAGCAGATGGGGGGACAAGGAGAAAGGGGTCAGGTTGCAGGACAAGGTTCCAGGATGCAGGTTCAGGATCAGGATAACAGGTAACAGGAAACAGGATGCAGGTCATAAAAATAGGAATTTACCCCCAAAAGGTAAAGGGGCTTTGGAAGCAGCAGACAACAATGAAGATGTTGTATGGTTTAAAAAGTAGCTTTATTAATGCATGGAACATCGGAGTAAAAACATGAACTGTGTACATCGAGCTTTAAAAGGGGCACAGAAGTATATAATAAGCTATACATAAGTGATGTGTTGAAAAAGCGCTTGGATATTCCTGACGTCTTTCGACCCCATCGGGGCTTCTTCAGAGGAAATGCATGCGCTGTAGGAGAATTTTGTATGCATGAAACAATGGTACCAATATGGTTGTATATACTTGTAAACAATGAGCACAGTTATATATGATAAAACTTTTTGAGCATACTTACCCAAGGGTATGCGTATAGCTGTATCTTCTGAGCTTGCAATTTTAGAAGTCGCCTCTACCATCAAGATTTAAACACCATGGCCCCACGGTCAGCCACCACCCCCCGGGGGGAGCTTGAGCAGCAGCTGTACTACTTAGGATGGCTTACACTTAGGAAGAACCCCCACACCTGGTAAGGGGCATGTGGATCACCAGCACCCGCGATCTAAACACCAAGCAGCAACATAAGTGGAAGCATGTAGAGGTTTCTTTAGAAAATTTATATCGATCAATGATAAAAGTATCAGGGTATTTATAAAATTTCTCTACAGGCTGGTGGGCCTAAATTGTATAAAATTTCTCTACAGGCTGGTGGGCCTAAATTGTATCAGAGTAAAAATCTTTATATATTTTAGTCAAGATTTTTGAAGCAAGTGTATGAGCATTTACGTTAAAAGGAAAAATAAAATAAAGAATATATATACAGACCAGTTGAGGAGATGAAAAGGAGCAAAAAGGAACAAGGAAGAAAGAAAGGAAGGGGAAGAGAGATTGGTGGAAAGGGGGGGAGAGGGGGAACCCCAGGGTGGGAATGAAAGTGGGGGAGGAAGGGACATAAAAAGAGGGGCAGGGAAAGGAAAAATAAATGGGGGGACCAAAGGAGGAGAAGAGAAAAGGGGGAGGAAAGAACAGAGGGGAAACAAGGAACACTGAAAGAACAGGGAAAAGAAAGAGAAAAGGGAAGAAGGTATACCTAGGCCTAGGATAAAGAGGGGGATAGAAGAAGGAAAGGAAAAAAGGATAGAGAAAGAAAAGAAAGAAAAGGATGGTCAGAAGTGAGCAGGGGGAGAGGGAAGGGTTAAATGGATGGGGGTAGTGCTAAAGGAAAAAACGTGTGAACAGGTGCAATGGCTGGAAGAAATTGTGATATAATATAAGGAGACTGCTAAAAAGGAAACAATTGAGAATATAGTGCAAATAAGTGAGAAATGAAAAAAGGAATATAGTGCAAATAAGTGATAAGTAGGTGATGGAGGAAAACTATAGCGGTGTGTGAGGGTAAAAATATGGTAAGTGAGAAATTATGGAAGTGTTTAGAATGCGAATCTGAGATTTACCTCTAAGTGCCAGACAAACGGCAGTGCCCCAAGTGCAAAAGAAAATCTGGGAAGTTGCACCAAAGAGGATATCGTGGCTGTGTATGAGATTGCAAAGTATGTTACAATCAGGCTAACAGTGCAAGAGTTAGTCTAATATGAGAGTTGATAAATACCTGAGTTTCAGGAGCCTCTTATGGAAGTAGTGTTTCCTGATAGAGCTTTGGGTATCAAATGCAGATCCCTTGTGGGGGACCTGCAGTCTTTAAGAAGTAACGGCCTCTAGTTTTGATTGGTTGCTGATGATAGATCGCAGGTGTGTGCCGGCCACCCCCACCCTACTCACCTGTGCAGAGGTAGTGCTGACTGTCAGCACTCCATATATATGTCACCCGGCATTCCGAAGGACTGAGTTCCTGCTCCGCTGCCCCTCCCACGTAATACCATGGCGTCGTGACATCACGCGCATGCACGCGCCCCGAGATGCGTGCGCAGGCACGGGAATGGCGCCCGGAGGGGTTCAAATGGCGCTGGCAGGAGGAGTACACATCCCTGAGGGTCAAGCCCTCTAGTGGTCGTGTGTATAAGCGCAGATAACTACGCTTGTCTCCCCCTGCCAGGAAGAAGCTTAGCACTGCAACCGCCACCCCCCCATAAAGGGGGGGGCGGTCAAACCGGTGGACCAGATGTGGACCTAGATGGAAAGGGCATGCAAGACACACATATACCTTGTAGCAGATTGATTTACAAGGCACTTGGGATGTTGAGTATCAGCCCATGACCGATGGAATCATTCTATTTGTTACAGCAATTATAACCACATATGTTGATTCATACCGAAGGCATGGAATAAAAATATTTGTTCTAGACACTGAGAGCTTATTGGCCCATAGTTAAAGAGTCCCTGCATTTGTTAACATGTCATCTCCTTCTATTGCAAAATTATTTGTGCTAATCTTTCACCTCCTAGGGGTATACATGCAATAAAAAGACATATTGTAATTGAAACATTATGTAAACAAACCAAAAAAACAAAAAACACATTAAGTACAAATCGCATGGAGACAGGAGGGAGAAAGGGAGGATAACAAGGCGATTTCAATATATTATGAAAAAAAATCATTTAAAAAAAAATAAAAATTTTTGTAAAATAAATAAATCATTTTTTTTTAAAAATAATAATTTTTGGAAAAAAAAAATAATTTTTGAAATGAAAAAAAAATATTTTAAAAAAATAATTAAAAAAAAAATGTTTTGAAAAAAAAAATCATTAAAAAAAATCATTCTGGTCAGGGATGACCCTGGTATTCTGTCATAAACCAGATGTGACCAGAGCTGTGTGACTGCGACAGAGTAAACCAACAAAAACAAATAACTAAAACAATGACAACAAACCAACCAGTAAATATAACAAAAGGGGATACTGGAATCGTAGTCAAGCCAGGCCAGGGTCATAAACGGAAGGTCAGCAAATAGGGAGACAAGGAAAAAGGCATCAGGTTGCAGGACAAGGTTCCAGGGATGCAGGAATGGACAGGATCAGGTACAACAGGTTAAGGATACAGGAATCAAGGTTCAAGTTCAGGATAACAGGTAACAGGAAACAGAATGCAGGTCAGGGCTCAAATTATTTTTGAAAAAACAAAAAAATATTATTTTTGAAAAAACAAAAAATATTATTTTTGAAAAAACAAAAAAATATTATTTTTGAAAAAACAAAAAATATTATTTTTGAAAAAACAAAAAAATATTATTTTTGAAAAAAAATCATTCAAGAAAAAAAATCAGTTTTGAAAAAAAAATAATTTTTGAAAAAACAAAAAAAAATTTTTGAAAAAACAAATCATTTTAGAAAAAAAATCATTTTTGAAAAAAAAACAATTCATTTTTGAAAAAAAAACTATTTTAGAAAAAAAAAATAATTTTTGAAAAAAAATAATTTTTGAAAAAAAAATAATTTTTGAAAAAAAATTTTTGAAAAAAAAATTAATTTTAGAAAAAAATTCATTTTTGAAAAAAAAAATATTTTTGAAAAAAAAATAAAAATAATTTTAGAAAAAAGAAATCATTTTAGAAAAAAAATCATTTTTGAAAAAAAATTTTATTTTAGAAGAAAATCATTTTTGAAAAAAAATCATTTTTGAAAAAAAAATTAATTTTAGAAAAAAATTCATTTTTGAAAAAAATTCATTTTTGAAAAAAAAAATATTTTAGAAAAAAAAATAAAAATAATTTTAGAAAAAAGAAATCATTTTAGAAAAAAAATCATTTTTGAAAAAAAAATTCATTTTTGAAAAAAAAAACAATTCATTTTTGAAAAAAGAACTATTTTAGAAAAAAAAATCATTTTTGAAAAAAAATCATTTTTGAAAAAAAAATTCATTTTTGAAAAAAAATTTCATTTTTGAAAAAAAAATTTATTTTAGAAAAAAAATCATTTTTGAAAAAAAATCATTTTTGAAAAAAAAATTCATTTTAGAAAAAAATTCATTTTTGAAAAAAAAAATATTTTTGAAAAAAAAATTATTTTTGAAAAAAAAATATTTTTGAAAAAAAAATATTTTTGAAAAAAAAATAAAAATAATTTTTGAAAAAAGAAATCATTAAAAAAAATAATTTTTGAAAAAAAAAACATTTAAAAAAATCAATCTGGTCAGGGATGGCCCCGGTATTCTGTCAAACCGGATGTGACCAGAGCTGTGTGACTGTGACAGAGTAAACCAAACATAAGTAGGTGAAAGTAAATGATTTTATTAAGATAAATGCGTATAAATGTGAGTACACCACCAATAACAGAGTAAGAAAAAAAAACTAAAACAGTGACAAAAAAACAACCAGTAAATATAACAAAAGGGGATACTGGAATCGTAGTCAAGCCAGGCTAGGGTCATAAACGGGAGGTCAGCAAATAGGGAGACACGGAGAAAGGGATCAGGTTGCAGGACAAGGTTCCAGGGATGCAGGAATGGACAGGATCAGGTACAACAGGTTAAGGATACAGGAATCAAGGTTCAAGTTCAGGATCAGGATAACAGGTAACAGGAAACAGAATGCAGGTCAGGGCTCAAATTATTTTTGAAAAAATAAAAAAATATTATTTTTGAAAAAACAAAAAAATATTATTTTTGAAAAAACAAAAAAATATTATTTTTGAAAAAACAAAAAAATATTATTTTTGAAAAAACAAAAAAATATTATTTTTGAAAATACAAAAAAAAATTATTATTTTTTTCTAAAAATCATTTTAGAAAAAAAATCATTTTAGAAAAAAAAATCATTTTTGAAAAAAAAATTCATTTGTGAAAAAAAATAATTGTGAAAAAAAAATATTTTAGAAAAAAAAATCATTTTTGAAAAAAAATCATTTTTGAAAAAAATTTTTTTGAAAAAAAAATAAAAATAATTTTTGAAAAAAAAATTATTTAAAAAAAATTTTTTTGAAAAAAGTCATTTAAAAAAAATCATTCTGGTCAGGGATGGCCCTGGTATTCTGTCAAACCGGATGTGACCAGAGCTGTGTGACTGCGACAGAGTAAACCAAACATAAGTAGGTGAAAGTAAGTGATTTTATTAAGATAAATGCATATAAATGTGAGTACACCAACAAAAAAAAAATCATTTTTGAAAAAAAAATTCATTTTTGAAAAAAAATTCATTTTTGAAAAAAAAAAAAATCATTTTAAATAAAAAAAAATCATTTTTGAAAAAAAAATCATTTTTGAAAAAATAAATCATTTTTTTTTTAAAAATCATTTAAAAAAATCTTTTTTTAAAAAAAAAATCATTTAAAAAAAAAAAAAATTTGAAAAATAAATAAATCATTTTTTGAAAAAAAAATCATTTTTGAAAAAAAAATCATTTTTGAAATGAAAAAAAATATTTTCAAAAAATAATTAAAAAAAAATAATTTTTGAAAAAAAAAATCATTCTGGTCAGGGATGACCCTGGTATTCTGTCATAAACCGGATGTGACCAGAGCTGTGTGACTGCGACAGAGTAAACCAAACATAAGTAGGTGAAAGTAAGTGATTTTATTAAGATAAATGCGTATGAAAGTGAGTACGCCACCAATAAGAAACAGAGTGAGAAAACCAAATAACTAAAACAGTGACAACAAACCAACCAGTAAATATAACAAAAGGTTATACCGGAATCGTAGTCAAGCCAGGCCAGGGTCATAAGCGGGAGGTCAGCAGATGGGGGGACAAGGAGAAAGGGATCAGGTTGCAGGACAAGGTTCCAGGGATGCAGGAATGGACAGGATCAGGTACAATAGGTTCAGGATACAGGAATCAAGGTTCAAGTTCAGGATCAGGATAACAGCTAACAGGAAACAGGATGCAGGTCAGGGCTCAAGGACAATACCAGGGCAAGGTGTGTGTGCACTTGCCGGGTATTTATACTACAGCTGCTAATAAAGTCAGATGATGCCTGTCTGCACAAGGTAACACCTGCTACATAGACAGTAATATACCAAAACGTGCAGATTGTTCCCGATTGGTGTGCTATTACTTTGTGGAACGTTTTGCCGAATGGTTCAAAAAATATTGGTCCCATTGGTCCCATAGGAATGAATGGCGAAATGTTCAAAACTAGAGTGGGAGGTGACAAAAGCTGACAGCCCCATGATCAGCTAAAACATTATGACCCCCCATGATGAGCATTGAACGCTGTATAAATGTGAATGGTCCAAAAATGTGTCAAAAGTGTCCGATGTGTCCGTCATAATATCGCAGTCACGAAAAAAATCGCAGATAGCCGCCATTACTAGTAAAAAAAAAATTTTTTTTTAAAAAAATGCCATAAATCTATCCCGTATTTTGTAGAGGCTATAACTTTTGCACAAACCAATCAATATACACTTATTGCGATTTTTTTTACCAAACCTATGTAGAAGAATACGTATTGGCCTAAACTGAGGAAACAATTTTTTTTTTTTAATTGGGATATTTATTGAAGCAAAAAGTATAAAATATTGTGTTTTTTTCAAAATTGTCACTCTTCTTTTGTTTATAGCACAATTGTCGTTTAAAGTGCGACAGCACTGAAAACTAAAAATTGGTCTGGGAAGGAGGGGGTGAAAATGCCCTGTATTGAACCGGTTAATAAAAAAAAATATTTTTGAAAAAAAAATCATTTTTAAAAAAAAAAAATTAAAAAGAAAAAAAAAAAAATATTTTTGAAAAAAAAAATCATTTTTGAAAAAAAAATATCATTATTGAAAAATGACCCCCCCATGATGAGCCAAAACATTATGACCAGCCAAAAGATTATGACCCCCCTCCATGATCAGCCAAAACATTATGACCACCCCATGATCAGCCAAATAATTTATGACCTCCCAATTATCAGCCAAAACATTATGACCACAACATGATCAGCCAAAATATTATGACCACCCCATGATCAGCCAAAACATTATGACCACCCCATGAAAAAAAAAGTAATAATTAAAAAAAATCATTTTTGAAAAAAAATAATTTTTGAAATGAAAAAAATATTTAAAAAAGAATCATTTTTGAAAAAAAAACATTTTTTACTATTTATACTTTTTAAAACATTAAGCTTTTTAACACTTTTCACAGTTACTCCAGCCACTCCAACCACACAACAGTTACAGTACTCAAGCCACTCCACCCAGTTACTCTGCCCACTCCAGTTTTAGAGGCAAGAACACTTCACACAATCTCCCCAGAAATTGTAGCTTTTCTAGTTAAGGCTGCTTTCACACTGGGGCGGTGGGGGCGCTGCTATACCATCGTTTTTGCGGCGGTATTCGGCCACTAGCGGTGCGGTTTTAACCCCCGCTGGTGGCCGAAAAAGGGTTAAAACTGCTCGCATACCGCGGCTTTAGCTGCGGTATTGCCGCGGTATAGCCGCGCTGCCCCATAGATTTCAATGGGCAGGAGCGGTTTAGGTGCGGTGAATACACTGCTCCTTCACTGCTCCAAAGATGCGGCTTGCAGGAGTTTTTTTCTTCTCCTGCAGCGCACCGCTTCAGTGTGAAAGACCTTAGGCTTTCACACTGAACAAACAGTAGCGGCTGTTTTGGGTCAGTTTGCAGGCGGTATTTTTAGCGCAATAATGCCTGCAAACCGCCCCAGTGTGAAAGGGCTCTAAGTGTTCTTGCATAGCAAGACCACTTACTGTTATCTCACATATATATTATTATTCTTATTATAGCCAAATTTACCACCCTAACTCCTCCCACAGCTTTTACACTACAT
The DNA here is from genome assembly GCF_042186555.1 of Aquarana catesbeiana. NCBI lineage: Eukaryota > Metazoa > Chordata > Amphibia > Anura > Ranidae > Aquarana > Aquarana catesbeiana. The sequence continues at coordinate 166,886,906 of NC_133335.1, forward strand.
AGAGAGTATTATACCAAAACGTGGAACGTTTCGCCAAATGGTTCAGGAAATATTGTTGTTTTTGCAGCAAAATTGGTCCCATAGGAATGAATGGCAAAATGTTCAATGTCATTTAATTAGTGTGCTATTACCTTGTGGAACTTTGTGAAAAGCTGAAAAATACCAGTGTGAATCTGGAATCAGTCATTTAATTGGTGTGCTATTACTTTGTGGAACGTTTCGCCGAATGGTTTACGAAATATCGTCGTTTTTGTGGTGAAATTGGTCCCATAGGAATCAATGGTGAAATGTTCAAAGAGTGGGAGGTGAAAAAAGCTGACAATCCCATGATCAGCCAAAACATTATGATCACCCCATGAAAGAAAAAAAAAATTTGAAAAAAAAAAAAATTTTTTTGAAAAAAAAAAAAATTTTTTTGAAAAAAAATTTTTTTTTTGATAAAAAAACAAAATCATTTTTGAAAAAAAAAATCATTTTTGAAAAATAATATTTTTGAAAAAAAAAATTAATTTTTTAAAAAAAATAAATAAATTTTTGAAAAAAAAATTATTTTAGAAAAAAAAATCATTTTTGAAAAAAAAAATCATTTTTGAAAAAAAAAATTTTTTGATAAAAAAACAAAATCATTTTTGAAAAAAAACAAAATCATTTTTGAAAAATAATATTTTTGAAAAAAAAAATAATTTTTTTAAAAAAATAATTAAATTTTTGAAAAAAAAAATTATTTTAGAAAAAAAAATCATTTTTGAAAAAAAAAATCATTTTTGAAAAGAAAAATTCATTTTTGAAAAAAAAATAATTTTTGAAAAACAAAATCTTTTGTGAAAAAAAGAATTCAGTTTTGAAAATAAAACAATTCATTTTTGAAAAAAAAACATTTTTGAAAATAAAATTCATTTTTGAAAAAATTAAAAAAATTAATTTTTTAACCACTTCAATACCGGCCCATAGTCAAATGACGGCCACAGATGGGATCTCCCATCTTGGGTGGCCGTCATATGATGTCCTGGGCTTCCCAGCCATCTAGGGAGCGCGTGCCACTTTGCTCGGGATCCAGTGCATGTGCCCGGCGGCCGTGATGTCCGCCGGGCACCCGCGATTGCCGTTAATCGAGCAGGACCGTGGATCTGTGGGTGCAAACCCACAGATCTACATCCTGTTAGGTGAGAGGAGACCAATCTGTGTTCCCAGTACAGAGGAACACTGATCGGTCTCCTCCACTTGTGAGTCTCCACACCCTACAGTTAGAATATAATTTCCCTTAGGAAACACATTTAACCCCTCGTGTCCCCCTAGTGGTTAACACCTTCCCTGCCTGTCACATTTATACAGTAATCAATGCAATTTTATAGCATTGAACGCTGTATAAATGTGAATGGTCCAAAAATGTGTCAAAAGTGTCCGATGTGTCCACCATAATGTCGCAGTCACGAAAAAAATCGCAGATAGCCGCCATTACTGGTAAAAAAAAAAAAAATTTTTTAAAAATGCCATAAATCTATCCCGTATTTTGTAGACGCTATAACTTCTGCGCAAACCAATCAATATACGCTTATTGCGATTTTTTTTTATCAAACCTATGTAGAAGAAAACGTATCGGCCTAAACTGAGGAAACAATTTTTTTTTTTTTTTTAAATTGGGATATTTATTATAGCAAAAAGTATAAAATATTGTGTCTTTTTCAAAATTGTCGCTCTTCTTTTGTTTATAGCACAATTGTCGTTTAAAGTGCGACAGCACTGAAAAGTAAAAATTGGTCTGGGAAGGAAGGGGGTGAAAATGCCCTGTATTGAACCGGTTAATAAAAAAAAAATATTTTTGAAAAAAAAATCTTTTTTAAAAAAAAAATTAAAAAGAAAAAAATAAATATTTTTGAAAAAAAAATCATTTTTGAAAAAAAAATATCATTATTGAAAAAAAAAATACCGGTAATGAAAAAAATTTTTTTTGAAAAAAAATCATAAAAAAAAATCATTCTGGTCAGGGATAACCCTGGTATTCTGTCATAAACTGGATGTGACCAGAGCTGAGTGACTGCAACAGAGTAAACCAAACATAAGTAGGTGAAAGTAAGTGATTTTATTAAGATAAATGCATATGAATGTGATTACAAAACCAATAACAAACAGAGTGAGAAAACCAAATAACTAAAACAGTGACAACAAACCAACCAGTAAATATAACAAAAGGGGATACCGGAATCGTAGTCAAGCCAGGCCAGGGTCATAAACGGGAGGTCAGCAGATGGGGGACAAGGTTCCAGGGATCAGGTTGCAAGACAAGGTTCCAGGGATGCAGGAATGGACAGGATCAGGTACAACAGGTTCAGGATACAGGAATCAAGGTTCAAATTCAGGATCAGGATAACAGGAAACAGGATGCAGGTCAGGGCTCAAGGACAATACCAGGGCAAGGTGTGTGTGCACTTGCCGGGTATTTATACTACAGCTGCTAATAAAGTCAGGTGATGCCTGTCTGCAGAAGGTAATACATGCTACATAGACAGTAATATACCAAAACGTGCGGATTGTTCCTGATTGGTGTGCTATTACTTTGTGGAACGTTTCGCCGAATGGTTCACAAAATATTGGTCCCATTGGTCCCATAGGAATGAATGGCGAAATGTTCAAAACTAGAGTGGGAGGTGACAAAAGCTGACCGCCCCATGATCAGCTAAAACGTTATGACCCCCCCATGATCAGCCAAAACATTATGACCAGCCAAAAGATTATGACCCCCCCATGATCAGCCAAAACATTATGACCACCCCATGATTAGCCAAAAAATTTATGACCACCCCATTATCAGCCAAAACATTATGACTGTTAGGCGCCCGTCTTCTCCTTGTGGCCTAGGCTCTTGGAGATGGCTCAGTGGAGGTCCTCGCCGGCGGTTAATCAATTACACATACACACACTAGGTATGCTGAAATGATTACAATGGTTTATTGAATGCTTTGCTGTTTTATGCTGTGCCTCTACAAGACTCTGCCCCATTTGGGGGCCAATCAAAATGATACACATAAATGTTCATTAGCATATTATTCGGTAATTTCTTAATCTTGTGATTTTGGTAATGTCTTCATCTTGTGATCTTAAATATTAAAATGTTGACCCCTTTAGTTCAAGTTAATAGGTCATTGATTCCTTACTTTCTGTCATCGTCTTTTGACCATGAGATGGCCAACCACAACTTCCTAAAAAAACTAATTTTAGCTGGCCTTCTCATACCCAGCAACAGTGTACAGAGATAAAAACCACAGACAGATGTTTCCTAAGATGAAAGCATCAGACAGGAATAGACAGACAGGGTGATATTGCAATGAGATAATTCAGTCATTAAGTAATACTTGTCATAAGATTCAGTCTGTCATATTCACTAAAATATACCAAGATATTTCTCTAATCATTAAGCAAATAAGCAAAACCTGAACATATATCCTCAGGGTAAAATCAATAATCAATCATAATGCAATGTATTATGGAATCTCCTTACAATCCTCCCTTTGACCATTCGATATCATCGAAATGGTCATTCTACCAAGTAGGTATGAATACTATCAGAATCAGACATGTCCAGAAGCATAATGTTTTCCCTGACACAAAGGTAGAAATCATTTTGTCAGGTACTGTGTACAAAGTTCTGTTTCTTGTTTCTTCCTGTTGGTGGGGGATTCGTCTCGTCGGTCCGAGAGATTTGTTTTATGCCTTCTTGAATGTCCTTCAAATCTGGTCGCTGTTCCTGGTCAGAGGAGTCTTGGGGTGCTGGAGGAGGGTCAGGGGTCTGGGGTTGCTGTGGACACTTCTTTAACCGGCTGGCGTGGATCCAGGTGTTTCCTAGATCGGTCAGTACAGCAGTTCTGGAAACCTTCTCTATCTTCCAAGGTCCAGAGAAAATGGGTCCAACCTTCTTTTTGTGTGCCAGTTGTTTCACCAGTACTTTGTCTCCTGGGATGAAGGGATGAGTAGGTTCTGTTGAAAGAGGAGAAAAGGTGACAGAGACTTGTTCGTTCATATCCTGTAGCATACTTACCAGATTTTTCACGTACATTTCCTGTTGAGAATAGATGTTAATGTCAGTGTTTTGATCTAAGAGGGGCAGCTCTATGTTTGCAGGAACTCCCATCAAAATCTCAAAGGGCGAGAGTTTTGTTCTAGCATGTGGTGTTGTTCTGATCTGAAATAGGACAGAAGGAAGGTAATCCAACCATCCTTTCATGGTGCCCCCCGTGGCCTTTTTTAACTTGTCTTTAATGTTCCTGTTCATTCTTTCCACTACCCCTGCACTTTGTGGGTGGTAAGGGATGTGCAGTTTCCACTGTAAGCCTAGTAGCTTAGCTAAAGTCTGTGTAACAGAGGAGCTGAAGGCAGGCCCTCTGTCTGACCATATGGCCGTTGGTATTCCGAACCTACAAACCCAATGGTTCAGTATGCATTTGGCAGCAATTTTAGCAGTCTCACCTGTACATGGAATACCTTCAACCCAACCTGACCATTTGCATACGATCACGCAAAGGCATTTCAAATTGCCTTTTTGTTTGGGCATGTGTGTGAAGTCTATTTGCAAATCTGTTAGGGGACCCAGGGGTGGGGGCAGGTGGCCATGTAATCCATGATTTTTCCCTTGGACATTGTTTTGTGCACAGGTCAGACAACTGCTGGTGAGGAGTTTTGCCTGTTTACTTAAGTTGTTCGTACAGAAAGACTTTGTGTATATGTTTGTTAGGGCGGTGGTACCTATATGTCCTGGACCATGGAGATAGGAAAGTATGAGAACACTGCTTGATTCTGGTATGCCCAATATCTTCCCCTCTTTTGACCAAAGACCTTCTTGGTCCTTGGTCAAGCCATCCTTGACCCAAAAAGAAACATCCTCCTCTGTAGCTAATCCCTGTATTTGTGCCACAACGGTTTTAAAGTTGGGTGATGTAAAATGTTCTTTGAAGAACATTGTTGTGGGGGCTGGCTGACCAATGTATAGGGCAGCGGCTTTTTTTGCTTCTCTGTCTGCCAGAGCGTTTCCTTTGGAAACTCTGCTGTTATCTGATGAATGTGCCTTTACTTTGATGACCGCTATCCTCTTTGGGAGAAGAATCGCTTGCAGGAGTGCTTTAATTTGCGTAGAGTTAGCGATTGGCTTGTTGTCAGCGGTTTTAAATCCTCTATTCGCCCATATTACGCCATAGTCGTGCGTGACACCAAAAGCGTACCTACTATCTGTGTAGATGTTTACCTCCTCATCAGAGAAAAGTATGCAAGCTCTTGTGAGCGCCTCCAGTTCTGCTACCTGTGCCGAGGAGGGTGGTAAGGCTTTTGCTTCCAATACCACGTCAGGGAGTTGGACAATGGCGTACCCTGTCAGGAATGTTGCATCGGAGGGGCGAGAACAGCTGCCGTCTATGAAGACGTCCTGTACTCCTGGTAGGGGAATGTCAGTGAGATCTGGGCGAGGGCTGGTTATTGCTGCAACCTGTTCAACACAATTGTGCTTCTGATCAGGGTCTCGCGGTAACCTGAGCAAAGAGTGCAAAAGACGGACAGTGGGATTCAGTCATTTCGATGGCGTGGGATTACTTGGTGGTGCGTGTTTGAGAGTGAGGTTATCAGTATTATCAGTATTCAGAAGTGTGATCTCATACCCACTAAGCCTCTGTGCTGTCATATGCTGCGTGTTCATGTTTTGCAGGAGGTGAGTTACTGAATGAGTAGTGTAGAGAGTCAATTCATGGCCTAATACTGATTTGTTAGCCTCTTGAACTGCCATAGCACAAGCAGCAAGGTTTTGTAGACAAGATGGCATCCCTTGTACTTGGGTAGGCAACTTTTTTGAGAGATAGGAGACTGGTCGGTACCCGGTTCCATGTTGCTGTGTCAAAACCGCAGCAAAAGAATTTCTCGATACCACACAGTATAATTGAAAGGGTTTGCCATATTCTACCAATCCCAGGGCGGGGGCCTGAGTCAGACTTTTTAACAAGGCCTGAAAAGCACAGAGCCTTTCTGTTGTCCAATCTACTGTCTTTGGGGCGGTGGACAAGGTAGCCTCCCTCAGAATGCCATCATAATATGAACAATCTGGGATCCATTGGCGGCAATATACGATTGCGCCCAAGAATGAGAGCAAAGTTGCTTTGTCTCTTGGAGGACTGAGAGCCTGCAGGGCTGCGGCACGTTTGGGGGATACCAGCCTGGTTCCCTCCTTCAGAATGCATCCCAGGTATTCTACCTGACTTTGACACCATTGTATCTTCTTCCGCGATGCTAGGTGGCCAGACCTGGCCAGGTGATGTAACAGAGATGTGGAATCGACCGCACAATCTTCAGCAGATCGACTGCACAGGAGCAAGTCGTCCACATACTGTATTAGTACCGACCCGCGCTCAGCAGTCCATGACTTAATTGTCTCATTAAGGACCATAGAGAAGGCTGCTGGACTGTCCACATACCCCTGCGGTAATCTTGACCAGGTCAACTGTTTTCCCCTCCCCCATGAGAATGAAAACATGGGCAATACCCCTTCATCGATCGGGATGCTAAAAAATGCATTCGCCAGGTCTACTACTGTGTAGCAAAGGGAATCAGCAGTTATTTTCAAAAAGATGAAAGAAATATCTGCTACCAAAGGTGGCAGAGGTATAACCTGCTTGTTAACGGCCCTTAGGTCCTGTACAAGCCTCCACTCCCCATTTGCCTTTTTCACAGGGTAGATTGGTGTATTCCAGGGGCTTATAATGTGTTTCAGAATCCCTTTTGCTATGTAATCATTGATTAATGGTGTGATGCCTTCAATTTTTTCAAGTGGCAGGGGGTATTGCTTGCGATATTGTACTTCAGCGTCTGGACGCATTTGTGGTGTGTAAGGTGTACAGTTAATAAAACCCACACTCCCTTTGTTGTCTGCCCATATGGCATGTGTTTCTAGAGTGGGTGGCAATGATGCAAAGAGTCCCCTGAAAGTGTGTCTCTTTGGAGCATGTAAATCACAGAACGGTGAGCTGGCAGTGAGGGAGCCCCCTCTGTCAAATTTAATGGTGATATTCAGTTTTGAGAGTAGGTCCCTCCCCATTAAAGATACTGGACAATCCACAAGGACAGCAAAACTCTGGGTACACAGTTCCTGCCCTTCTGGAGTGGCCACAGGCAATGGTGGAGTGATGGGGTGGGTAATTGATGTCCCATTTATACCAATAGAGTTTCCCTCAGTGCAGTGCGGTGTGTCATATATGGCATCATTCAAACTACTGAATGTAGCCCCTGAATCCAACAATAGACATATCAGGTGATTGTCTACCCGCAATAGTACCTGCGGAAGACTTTTCCATGATGGATTGTAACACACAAGGCTGAGGGACGGGACGTACTCTTGGCATCCCTATTGTGGCGTCCGCCGAGCGGATGGCCACTGCATCGGAATGCGTGGGGGTGGCCTGTTAGGCTGAGGCTGGTATTGGGGTTGTGGTTGGGGTGGTTGGGGTTGTGGTGGGTGAGGATACCTGATATCCTGAAGGCGACGGGGGGTGGTGTTAAGATTCCTACCCCTTCCTCTTTGGGCGTTTGTTCTAATTCTGTAGGGACATTGGGACTTCCAGTGCCCCAGTTCCCCACAGTTAAAGCACCCCTGGTCTGGTGGGTAACCCTGATCTGGGGGATAAGATTGCATTGGTGGATAAGGTTGCATTGTCATTATGTGGGTGGGCGGAGTCCCACCAGTTGGCAGAGTCTGGGTTGGTGTCAGGGAGGGAAAAATGCCACCCTTCTGCTCAAATACCCCTGATGTTTCTCGTGACCTAGCATCCTTCATAAATTCATCGGGGGGTTGTTCTGCCCACTTTGGATTAGTGAATTTAAGCAACTGTGTCACCTTCGTATCGCCACCAGCCATAATGGTGGTGGTGAACAACTGGGGGTTGGCGTTATCTACTGCTTTCCACAGACCATATACCCGGGTACAAAATTCATAGAACTTTTCCTTCGGTCCCTGTTTTGCTAGGACAAGTTCCTGAAGTGCAGATGAACCCTTGTATATAGTAGACCAATGATTCCCCATACCTTTCCAAAAAGATACCCAATCCTTATTTTCTTCTATGTGGGCTGTCCATAAGGCATCTACGGGATGCCCTTCTGGGCTGTCAGGGTCAACTATACTAAGGATCCCTGCTATATCTTCTTTATCCAGGCTTGTCCCTGCACTGTATTTTGCAAGGAAAGCTCCAGCCTCCCTAGGGCTTTTCTTTGGGCTGGGGCATAACTCCTTTATTTTTGACAGTGTGCCCAGGGGTAGGGGAATATGGACTACCGTCTCCCCTATATGCATAAGTGGTGCTTTAAAGGTGGCACCTAGACTTTCCTGTTCCATGTCTATTTCTCTTTCCTCAGTAGAGGATTCACCCTGCTCCCTTTCCTCCTGTGGGGGTTTCTGGCTTATGGCCGGTTTAGTTTGGCTTCTGAGTGTGGTGGATGGCTGTGAAATTATCTTTTCCTTGGCCTCCTTAATCCTTCTTGCCTCTTTCTCTAGTTTCCTCTCGTACGCCTCTAAATCTTCCCTTTTCCTTTGTATCCTTTCTTCCTCTTCCTGCTGTCTTTCATTAAATTCTTTCTGTTTCTCCTCCCATTCCTTTTCCTTGGGGCTTAACTTCCTGACTCCTTCCTCTTCTCCCTTTTCCAGGGACATTCCATCCCTTTCTTCCTTAGTTATCGCAGAATACTCTCTCATCTCACCTTCCCTCTTATCTAGCTCTCTTTTGTAATGTTCTAGCTCTTCCTCCCTCCTAGACATTTTCTCCTCTAATTCCTCCTTTCTCTTCTTAAACTCTTTTAACTTCTCTTCTAATTCCCTTTCCTTCGGATCCAACCTCCTAATCCTCTCTTCTTCCCTCCTACGTATACCTTCTGCCCGGACTTCCTCTTCCCTGTTCCTACTTTCGTTTTCCCATCGTGTAACTTGTGCCTGATCAGCTGCCCCATATACCATGGTAGCCAATACTGCTGGATCCAGAGATGGATACAGCTGAAGACATGGACCCAATGTTCCATCCTCCTGTTTAACCATCACATAAGGGGGGGTGCTTCGGGTTGCTGTGATAGGGCGGGTGAGTTTACAGGTTTTGGTGTGGGGGCTTTAGTTACATACTTTGTTTTATACTTGGCTAAGCATTTGTTCCATGTTTTGTAACAATCTTTCATGTATTGGGTGTCTTCCCATTTCCCAGGTGGGTAAGAGTGCTTGTGCACCTGACACACCTTGCTCACTTCCTTCCACTCGTCCTCAGAACAGGGTCCCACTGGCCCTGGGTCATGTATCCCCAGCTGTTGGCACCTCTCTCTGACCTGTGTCCAAAACGGTTCTACCTGTGGCCCCGGTAGTGTGTTTTTAACATACTCATAGGGAGATGGATTGGCCATGGTCTGGGTTGCCGCAGAATTCCCCATCTAATAACCTTGGTAGTGTGTGTCTAGTACAGGGACAGAGATGAAAGCAACCTGTTTGTGCTATAATCTGTTCCCTGACTTGGGAATAAGTCCCCTCGTCTGTTATCGCTGTGGGGCTGATATAGCTATGAAGGTTAACCCTCAGTACTCGGTATAGGAAACCCCTCCTTGTGGTAGGATATACTCCCCTTGCACCAAGTCGGTATGAAAACCCGGTTGGTCTAGTGGTGAGCAGGATCCACGTCCTGTCAACACTAAGGAACAGTAAACCAAAGGTGCAATGTGGGCAGGCGGGCGCTATCTCACTACAGTCAGGTTCTTGCCCTATGTGGTTCATTTAGTGCATATATGTGTAATACTTTAACAAAAAAATCCTCTAAATCAATACAGTACTTTACATTCAGTTGTCATACACATATATATCATACACTTATCTCTAATTCTCTAATTCTCTATACACTCTAAATACTTACGGTGGTACCTAAAAGAAAAACAAGCAAAATCTTATATATACAGTGGCAAAATAAAGTTACATTATATGAACATGTTATAATAAGTGCACTTTTCAATATTTTCCCCAAAAATTGGGCGTCCACTCAGCCACTCCTTATACTACGGGCGTATTCTATACTTCCCGAGTTTTAAACACACATATATCTACTCAACACAGTCAGACCAACCTAGTCAGACTATAAAAAACCAAAAAACCTGCGAGCCCTTCTTTAACCCTCCAAGGGGCCAGCCTAGCCCGTTGCGAAGGCACAGTTATGTAAGTAGGTGGGTATACAAGGTTATTTGAACAAGGCAAGCATCAACACCAGTTACCAAAAATAGGTAAAAAGGAGTAAAATGACTTACCTGTTCAAACACCCCACTTCTGGTACCAAAACTGTTAGGCGCCCGTCTTCTCCTTGTGGCCTAGGCTCTTGGAGATGGCTCAGTGGAGGTCCTCGCCGGCGGTTAATCAATTACACATACACACACTAGGTATGCTGAAATGATTACAATGGTTTATTGAATGCTTTGCTGTTTTATGCTGTGCCTCTACAAGACTCTGCCCCATTTGGGGGCCAATCAAAATGATACACATAAATGTTCATTAGCATATTATTCGGTAATTTCTTAATCTTGTGATTTTGGTAATGTCTTCATCTTGTGATCTTAAATATTAAAATGTTGACCCCTTTAGTTCAAGTTAATAGGTCATTGATTCCTTACTTTCTGTCATCGTCTTTTGACCATGAGATGGCCAACCACAACTTCCTAAAAAAACTAATTTTAGCTGCTGTTGGCCTTCTCATACCCAGCAACAGTGTACAGAGATAAAAACCACAGACAGATGTTTCCTAAGATGAAAGCATCAGACAGGAATAGACAGACAGGGTGATATTGCAATGAGATAATTCAGTCATTAAGTAATACTTGTCATAAGATTCAGTCTGTCATATTCACTAAAATATACCAAGATATTTCTCTAATCATTAAGCAAATAAGCAAAACCTGAACATATATCCTCAGGGTAAAATCAATAATCAATCATAATGCAATGTATTATGGAATCTCCTTACAATGACCACCCCAAAAATCATTTTTGAAATGAAAAAAATATTTTAAAAAAATCATTTTTGAAACAAAAAAATCATTTTTGAAAAAAAAACATTTTTGAAAAAAATAAGAATCATTTTTGAAAAAAAAAAAATCATTTTTGAAAAAAATCATTTGAAAAAAAAAATCATTTTTGAAAAAAATAAATCCTTTTTGAAAAAAATGTTCAGCTCTTTCAGTTAATGATGGAACTTCTTCAACTTTCTTACTACTATTTATACTTTTTAAAATATTAAGCTTTTTAACACTTTTCACAGTTACTCCAGCCACTCCAAAGACACAACAGTTACAGTACTCAAGCCACTCCACCCAGTTACTCCGCCCACTCCAGTTGTAGAGGCAAGAACACTTCACACAATTTCCCCAGAAATTGTAGCTTTCCTAGTTAAGTGTTCTTGCATAGCAAGACCACTTACTGTTATCTCACATATATATTATTATTATTATTATAGCCAAATTTACCACCCTAACTCCTCCCACAGCTTTTACAGTACATAGACAGTAGGGATGAGCCGAACACACCCCAGTTCGGTTCGCACCAGAACCTGCGAACGGATTGAAAATTCGCACGAACGTTAGAACCCCATTGACATCTATGGGACTCGAACGTTCGAAATCAAAAGTGCTCATTTTAAAGGCTAATTTTCATGGTATTATCCTAAAAAGGGTTTGGTTAACCGGGTCCTGCCCCAGGGGACATGTATCAATGCAAAAAAACTCTTAAAAATGGCAGTTTTTTTCGGGAGCAGTGATTTTAATGATGCTTAAAGTAAGAAAAAAAAAGTGAAATATTCCTTTAAATATCGTACCTGGGGGGTGTCTATAGTATGCCTGTAAAGTGGTGTTTCCCATGCTTAGAACAGTCCCTGCACAAAATGTAATTTTTAAAGGAAAAAAAGTAATTTAAAACTGCTTGCGGGTTTAATGTAATGTCGGGTCCTGGCAATATGGATGAAAATCATTGAGACAAATGGCATGGGTACCCCCCAGTCCTTTACCAGGCCCTTTGGGTCTTGTATGGATATTAAGGGGAACCCCGCAACCAAATTAAAAAAAGGAAGGGTGTGGGGCCACCAGGCCCTATATACTCTGAACAGCAGTATACAGGCGGTGCAAACAAGACAGGGACTGTAGGTTTGTTGTTAAGTAGAATCTGTTTGTAATTTTGAACGGGTACATTTTTAACGTGTTTAGCTCCAGCCAAAAAATCTTTTTTAAGCTTTTTGGAAAACATAGGTAAAGGTTATCACCCCTGTGACATTTGCTTTGCTGTCTGTGCTCCTCTTCAGAAGATATCACCTCACTTTTTGTCCCAATGACAAATGTTTTTTGAAAATTTGGGGTTTTTTGTGAAACAAGGATTGGTGATAAAGCATCAGAGGAAAGGAGAAATGTTTTTCCCTTATTAACTCTTACAGGAGAGAATTTCCCTTCCTAGGGGTAGATTTCATCTCACTTCCTGTTGTCTCCTTCCATTTGCAAGTAGGAGTCATTTGTAAGTTGGATATGAAAGTAGGGGCCTGGCCCTATATACTCAGCAGAAATTTGGGCCTTATGTGTTGTTGTGGCCACAACACTGTAAGCCCTCACAGGGCCCTGCTGTGAAATATTAGATCAAGAATTGTAATTACATGCCCCTGTTGAACAGGAGCAGAAAAATTGGGCCTTTGGTGGTGGTGGTGCTGGTGCCACAACACTGTAAGTCCTCACTCGCTCTTGGTGGGCGCAGAAACGGGCCCTGCTGTGAAATATTAGATCAAGAATTGTAATTACATGCCCCTGTTGAACAAGGGCAGAAAAATTGGGCCTTTGGTGGTGGTGGTGATGCTGGTGCCACAACACTGTAAGTCCTCACTCGCTCTTGGTGGGTGCAGAAATGGGCCCTGCTGTGAAATATTAGATCAAGAATTGTAATTACATGCCCCTGTTGAACAAGGGCAGAAAAATTGGGCCTTTGGTGGTGGTGCTGGTGCCACAACACTGTAAGTCCTCACTCGCTCTTGGTGGCTGCAGAAACGGGCCCTGCTGTGAAATATTAGATCAAGAATTGTAATTACATGCCCCTTTTGAACAGGGGCTGAAAAATTGGGCCTTAGGCACTGGTGCTGGTGCCACAACACTGCAACCCCTCACAGATACTCTAGTTGGAACGCAGGAACGAGCCCTGCTGCAAAGTATTGCATGAAAAATTGTAATTACATGCCCCTGTTTAACAGGGGCTGAAAAATTGGGCCTTTGGTGGTGGTCCTGGTGCCACAACACTGTGATTCCTGACTTGCTCTTGGTGGGCACAGAAACGATCCCTGCTGTGAAATATTAGATCAAGAATTGTAATTACATGCCCCTGTTGAACAGGGGCTGAAAAATTGGGCCTTAGGCACTGGTGCTGGTGCCACAACACTGCAACCCCTCACAGATACTCTAGTTGGAACGCAGGAACAAGCCCTGCTGCAAAGTATTGCATCAAAAATTGTAATTACACGCCCCTGTTAAACAGGGGCTGAAAAATTAGGCCTTAGGCACTGCTGCTGGTGGCACAACACTGCAACCCCTCACAGATACTCTAGTTGAAATGCAGGAACGAGCCCTGCTGCAAAGTATTGCATCAAAAATTGCAATTACATGCCCCTGTTAAACAGGGGCTGAAAAATTAGGCCTTAGGCACTGGTGCTGGTGCCACAACACTGCAACCCCTCACAGATACTCTAGTTGGAATGCAGGAACAAGCCCTGCTGCAAAGTATTGCATCAGAAATTGTAATTACATGCCCCTGTTAAACAGGGGCTGAAAAATTGGGCCTTAAGCACTGGTGACGGTGCCCAGAACCAAAAATGTTCTTACAAGCTATCAGCGTGATCATTGAGAAGGAAGAGGATAATTACTCAGGATAGTCACTCAGCATCAGTATAGGCAGTCTTTGGAGGGATCTGAGATTTCAAAAAAAATTATTCGGTTACATCAGCATCAGGTGCTTGGTAGCTGGTGGTGATCCAAGACTGATTCATTTTTATGAAGGTCAGTTGATTGACCGAGTCGGTGGACAGATGCACCCTGTGATCGGTTACAAAGCCTCCAGCAGCATTTCGAAAGAACGCTGGATGCAGGACAGGCCAGTAGCTCAATTTTTTTTTTTTTTTTTTTGCCACTTCAGTCGACCTTTTTGAGGGGATATAATCAATTTTGAAGATCATATTTGTGCAATCACCCTCTCGGTGTCTCATCATCGTAGCCTTTGCCATAACAAAAACATATAATTTACTAAATATTACATCTCATATGGACAAGAGCTAGACCCAGGAACCCCTCTTGTCTCCTTTCTTCCTTTATTATCCCAACCCCCTCACCCCCTCCCTCCCCACCCCCTTCCACCCCAACCCTAATCTAGGGCCTTCAGTTCTTTAACATAACTCCAGGTTTTTTTAAATTGTTTCCAACGTTCCCAGACCTCTAAAATCCCACTACCTACTTCTTCTGTAGTATTTGCCAGCACCTCGTTATTATGTGTTTCCTCTACCGCATCCAACCACTCCCATATCTCAGGGCTTTCTTTCCTCTGCCATCCCTTCGGTATTAGTCTCTTTGCGGCGTTTAGAAGAAAAGGTACCAATGTCTGCTTGTATTTTTTTGTATCCCCTTCCCCCCATGGAACAACACCACCCACGGGTCCTCCACCACCTCTATTCCAGTGATTATCTTTATTAACGCAAGAGTCTTCTTCCAGAAAGTTTTTATTTTAGGGCAACTCCACCAAATGTGACCCATTGTTCCTACATCTTGGCAACCTCGCCAACAAAGTGCCGATGTACCTCTCTGATATTTACTTATAATCTCGGGGGTTATATAACTTCTACTTATGCATTTATAATTCATTTCTGCAGAGCGTGTATCTAGTGTTAAATTAAAAATTCTACTTAATATTTTACTAATTGTGTTTTTGTCTTTCTTTGTGCCCAAATCCCTCTCCCATTTCTCGATGAATGGCGGTATCTCCATCTTTTCCGTCCTCATCAGGATTTTATATAACTTCGAGATTATATTTCTCGGGTTTTCTAGATCGCATAGCTTTTCCATCTCTGTCAAGTCCTCCCCAGATCTAATGGGTTGCGGCAATTTGCTCACAAAATGTTTCAGTTGTAGATATCGCCATTCATCTATCTCACGTGGCTCCCTATCTTGTCTAAGTTGTTGAAGTGTTATTATTTTCCCATCTTTAATAATATCTCTGACCTGTGTTATCCCCCAGAAAAATTCTTTTATTCCTACCTTTTCCATGCCTGGTGCAAAATATTCATTATCTATAAGTGTCAATAATGGTGAGTTATATTTCCCTATCACTTTCTTGTAAACCCCATCCCAAACTTTAAAAACCTTCTGTGTAATTACGTGGAGATTTTTATCTAAAATTCTACCGTGTGGAGGATTCCAAATAATATTTCCTAAGTGTACTTTACTAAGTGTATTTTCTATTTTCACCCACCTTTTTTCATTATCTTTTTTTACCCATTCTATTAGTCTTGACAAGACTATGGCTTTATAATAATTTCGAATGTCTGGTACAGCCAGTCCGCCGTTTTCTTTACTTTGTTTTAATGTCTGGAAGGAGGCTCTTGCCCTTCTATTTTTCCATATGAAATTCATCATTATCTTATTTAATTTTGTTAAATAAAACTGGGGAAGTGGAACCGGGATCATCTGGAAATGGTAAGTTATCCTGGGGAGGAGGGTCATCTTCATGACATTTATTCGACCTATCCATGAGAGTGGTTTGCTGATAAGTCTCTTGCATTCTAGTCTGATGTCATCAAGTAGGGGAATATAATTTGTGTTATATATCTTATCAACTGAGTTTGTTAATTTGATTCCCAAGTACTTAAGCTGCTTGGTCCACCCAAATCCAGAGACCTTCTTCACATTTTCTACCTCTGCCTTTTTCAAATTAATATTTAATATTTCAGATTTTGCTGAATTTATTTGGAAGTTGGACAAGTCTCCATATTTCCTCAGAACTTCGTCTAATTTGCCTAAGGAGGTCACTGGATCTATTATGTATAACAACACATCATCCACAAATGCTGCGATTTTGTGTTCATCTTCCCCTACCTTAATGACTTTTATGTCAGGGTCTCTGCGAATCGTTGCTAAGAGAGGCTCCAGGGACAAGACAAAGAGCAACGGGGACAGAGGGCAGCCCTGCCTTGTGCCGTTTCTCATCTCAAAGGGTTGGGAAACCAACCCATTGACTTTTACGGAGGCCATGGGATGATGGTACAATGCTTTTACCCGCTGGATCATTTTGGGTCCTATTCCCATAGACTCCAGAGTCTGAAACATGAACCCCCAGTCTAATCTGTCGAAGGCCTTTTTGGCATCCATCGACAGCAGTAGCCCTGGGGGTCCACCCTCCTTCAGCTTTTGCAGCAAGAGAAGCGTTTTAACCCCGTTGTCCCTCCCTTCTCTTTTGGGGACAAACCCTACCTGGTCCGGATTAACCAAGAAGTTCATAAACTCCTTTATTCTTTCTGCCAGGACCTTCGCATACAGTTTTGTGTCGGTGTTGAGTAGGGAGATTGGCCTATAGCTTGAACAAAGTGTTTTCTCCTTTCCTTCCTTCAAAATAATTGTGATGGAAGCCTGAAGGGCATCTCTGCTCATCTCATAGCTATCTCCTAATCCATTCATGTAGCGACAAAGCCTTGGGATTAGTATCTCTTTAAATTTTTTGTAATAAAACAGTGTAAGACCATCCGGGCCCGGACTTTTCCCAGGGGCCCTGCCTGTTAGAGCCTTTCTAATTTCATCCTCCGTAATTGGTTCCTCCAAAAGTTCCCTCGCTGAGTCTGGCATTGTAGGTAGTCTAGCTTTCTTCAGATAGTCATTGTTTGCCTCTCTCCTATTTTTATATTGGGGGTCGTGCATGTTAACTGAATACAGGTCTTGATATTATTCCTTAAAGATTTCAGCTATCTTTCTAGATGAGTATTCCAAGTGCCCGTTTTTAGTCTGAATCTTCTCAATGAAATTTCTAGCTTTCTTTTTTTTAACTATTTTTGCAAGTACCTTGCTAGGTTTATTTCCCCAACAATAATTATCTCTTACTATCCTACCATATGCTGATTTTGATTCCAACTCCAGTGCCTTTTTCAACTCTGTCCTCTTGGTTATCAGCTGTTGGTAAACTTCGCGGGAAATCGGACCCGATTGTTTTTTGTGTTCCTGCTCCAGCTTATCCACCTCCCCTGTTAGATTCTGAATGCCCTCACGTTTCTCTCTTTTCTTCCTGGCTCCCATCCTAATTAGGACCCCTCTAATATAGGCTTTATGTGCCTCCCATAGTGTGGACCCTGAAACTTCTCCATTATCATTCGCTGCAAAATAATTCTCCAGTTCCTTTCGGATTAATGCGTAACCCTCCTCATTGCGTATCAATTTCTCATTGATACACCATTGACCCCGGGTCCCTGCGTCCCCACCTATTGTCATCTCCATGACCATAGGGGCATGATCTGAGAAGGTTACATTACCTATCTTGATGTCCACTACCTCATCTATTTCCCTATGTTCTATAAGCCCCACATCTATACGAGAGTAAGAGCCGTGCACGGGAGAGTAGAACGTATAGTCACGCTTACTAGGGTGCCGCACCCTCCAAATATCTACCAACTGGTGTAAAGATAGTTTTTGTTTCACCAATTTTAATTGACCATTGTTCATCTCCCGTGCGCGAGTCGAACTGTCCATTCTAGGGTCCATACAAAAGTTAAGATCCCCCATCAAAATTAGGTGTCCTTTCCTGAACTCAATTATTTTCTCTAAAATTTGAACAAAATATTTCATAGGGTTTTTATTTGGTGCATAGATATTAGCTAGGGTATATTCCCTTTCGTTTAATCTACCTCTAAGGAAAAGGAATCTACCCTCCGGATCAACCAATCTATCTTCCAGTACAAATCTTGTTGTTTTTGCAAACCCTATGGCCACCCCTCAAGTTCTACTTGAGATGGTGTCACCTTGGAACCAGAGCGGGAAGTCGCTGGAAAAAAGTCTTAACCTAGATTGTTGTGAGATATGCGTCTCCTGGAGGAAAACCACATCAGGGCCTAATATTTTAAGCTCGTTGAAAATATTTCTACGTTTTTTTTTCATATTTAGACCTCTGACATTATATGTTAAGAATTTTAATGTGGGCCTAGCTAACATTCGGCTCTAATGGATACCGCCTCTTTCCTTTGACCTTGGAGAGATTCCCAATCTTAATTTTTAACACTTTACTAGCCCCTTTCCTTACCCCACCCCCTTCCCCCCCTATTCCCATACCATTATTCCCCCCCTCTCCCCCCCACTCTCCCCCAATGGTCCCTATTGGACCCTTAGACCTTTGAGGAACTCCCATAGCGAGATCCTCTTTAGGTCTCCACCTCTGAGGGTGAAGCTCTCGGTGTGCTGCCAGCGAGCCATCCTTGGTTCGGTGACCCGGAGGGCGGGCTTACTCCCGTCTGCTCCATTTACTTTAACATTTTTCATCCCACCCTATTTCCCTCCCACCCCTCCACCACCCCACAACACCCCCGCTTCAAGACATTTTATAAGTAACCCATTCCTAAGTATACCCACTGTTTATTAACCCAGTCCGGTAGCAAAGGGACCTGAATGCCCAGCTTTCCGCAGAATCCCTCTAGGTCATCTGGGAATCTGAGTTTAGCTGTTCTGCCATCTTTACTTCCCATCAGGCAGGCCGGGAACCCCCATGAATATTTAATATTCTGCTTTATCATTAAATCTAAGAGGGGCTTAAGATGGCATCTTCTAACAAGGGTATCTTTAGCTAGATCAGCAAATACAGAAATCCTAGCTTCCTCGAATTGTAGCGGGGATCTTCCTCTCAGTTTTACCCATAGGTTTTCCTTATCTTTGTAGAACCTGAACCTTACTATTATGTCCCGGCTTCTTTCCGTCCGACTAGTGTCTCGCCCTCCTATCCGGTGAATCCGCTCTATTTTGGGGAATTCTCCTCCTCCCAATTCCAGGATAGGGCCAAAGATATCTACCATGATCTTTCTTAAATCTTCACCTCTCCTCTCGGGGACCCCTCTAATTCTAAGGTTTTGTCTGCGATTTCTGTTTTCTTGGTCTTCAAGTCTGTAGCAGATTTTTATTTGGTTTTGATGTATGGTTTTGAGTTGCTCTCTTAAATCAGTGAGGTCCCGCTCTTGTTTATCTATTATGTCTTCCGTTTTCTCAACTCTGGCTAGGATATTCCCCAGGTCTGTCCTTAACCCATTTATTTCCAATTTAATTGCAGTTTCGAGCGATTTAAACATTTCTAGGATCTCGTTTTTCGGGGGAATTGTGTATCATGTTTAATTTCTTCCAATCTAGTTGTTTCTAGAGTGTTTTCAGCTGAGTATTCCTCTCTAGAATGATCAGGTGTCTGTACTTCTTTTCCAACCCCCCCGTCTTTTTATCAGTCATAATTGACATTAGGGTCTCAGGGTGAGTATTTCCTGGGCTCCCTCCCCAGGTCATATATTGCTTGATTGTACTCCCAGTGGAAGTGCCCCCTGAAGTGTTGTCTTTTGGGGTCTTGGGAACTCCCCCCTTCCCAGTCTTGGTCGCCGCTTTACTCATATTTATTTTCCGTACCCTAGCAGTCACTAGTATCCTATGCACTGATATATAAAAAAACAGGAGAGAGCAGACGATCGTATAGGTTTCCTGAAGGGTTTTACGGTTTACCAATGCTGCTTGAGCAGGGGGGTTTTGGCCCAGACAAAGACACTATTTTTCACAATAATAGTCACCACAGAGACCTGCCGAAGTAGACTGTGCTAACGGTATTGCAGTTTTTATAATTGCATATGTATAGAGACGGTAAGGTATATGTAGTACGGTTGTAACATCCGAGGAAATCATATAGCAAAGTTCAGTAAGGTATTTCTATTCCCCAAAAAAACACATTCGTTTTTCCATACCTTCAAAAGATCTTCATCCCTTTTACAAAGGGACCTCTGTTCCACTCTTACCTCACAGGTTGAAATCCAAGAGCAGCTCCTTATCCCCTATCCCGAGCTGACAGGAGACTCGTCTGTCAGGTCTCCGTTCCGAGTAGTGACCAAGTATGCGTTTTACCGCCTACCCCGCTGGGTGTCATCCAGCAGTGGATGCTTGAACGCCGACATGTTGATCGCTCTGCCCAAAGCCAGGGTGGAGAGTGGGGGGGAAGGGGGGCGAGGACCAGGAGGGAACGGGTCAGGCAATCAGGGCCGACGCTCCGCTAGCGTCGCTCTACGGTGCTATTTCTGAGGAGCGTGAAACACTCAGCAGCTCCCGGGTGTCCGTCCAGGCCGGTGGTCTTGCTGAGCGGCGAGCGGCGTTCAGGGCTCTCTCCTTTCTTACCATCCGCCTTCCCGCTGGTCCGTTTTAGACACGAGGTCGCTCACGCCGGCCGGCCAGCACACCTCCATCTCCTCCCCTCCCGTCAGACGTCCTACGTCATGACACTGCAGGCCAGTAGCTCAATTGCATACTGTGCAAGCTCTGGCCAGTGATCCATCCTCAAGACCCAGTAACCCAGAGGATTTTCCATGGGAAAGGTGTCCAAGTCAGATCTTGCCCCTAGGTATTCCTGTAAAACAGACGCTGGCGATGGTTGCTGGAACCGATCATACCTTGAGGCTGCGGACTAAAAAATTGTCTGAATGCATCAGTCAGACGGCCACCTTCTCCACCGCTCCTTCTTTGACTGACCGAAGCCTCAGCAACACGTTGTCCAGAAACAGGAGTTTGTAACCTCCCAGTCTCTGGGAACGCGTTGCACAGACCTTTCTGCAAGGCCTCCCGAAGATGTTTAATCCTCTGCTCCCTCTGCGATGGCAAGATAAGGTCCGCAACCTTACCCTTGTAACATGGATCAAGGAGGGTTGCCAGCCAGTATTGGTCCTTCTCCTTGATACCACGATTACGAGGATCCTTACGCAGGCTTTGCAGGATCAGGGAGGCTATGCAGCATAGGTTTGCTGAGGCATTCGGTCCGGAGTCCTCTGGGTCATTAAGGACTACATGGTCCGCGGCCACCTCCTCCCAGCCACGTACAAGTCCATGTGTTTCTTGGGACTGATCCCTTAAAGAATGCTGCTGATGCTGAATGCCAGGCTCCACCTCCATACTGACACAATCCTCCTCCTCCTCGTCCTCTTCCTGTGCGATCGGCGGGCACGCAGGAACACTGTCTGGATAAAGGGGGCCTTAAGAGCTAAGGAAGTCCTCCTCTTCCTGCCTCTGTTCTGCCTCAAGTGCCCTGTCCATTATTCCATGCAGCGTGTGCTCCAACAGGTGGACAAGGGGGACAGTGTTACTGATGCATGCACTGTCACTGCTCACCATCCTCGTGGCCTCCTCAAATGGTGACAGGACAGTGCATGCATCCCTGATCATGGCCCACTGGCATGGGGAAAAAAAAAAAAAAAATGGGGAAAAAGCTCCCCTGACCCTGTTCTGGTGCCATAGTTGCACAAGTACTCATTGATGGCCCTCTGCTGCGCATGCAGCCGCTGCAGCATGGCCAACGTTGAATTCCACCTGGTGGGCATGTCACAGATTAGGCGGTTCTTGGGCAGGTTAAACTCCTTTTGGAGGTCCGCCAGCTGAGCACTGGCATTATATGACCGGCGGAAATGCACACAGACTTTCCTGGCCTGCCTCAGGACATCCTGTAAGCCCGGGTACCTGCCCAAGAACCGCTGCACCACCAAGTTAAGGACGTGAGCCAAACAGGGCACATGGGTCATTTGTCCCTGTCGGAGGGAAGAGAGGAGGTTGGTGCCATTGTCGCAAACCACCATTCCTGCCTTAAGTTGACGTGGCGTCAACCACCTCTGAACCTGCCCCTGCAGAGCTGACAGAACCTCTGCCACAGTGTGGCTCCTGTCCCCCAAGCACACCAGCTCAAGCACCGCATGGCATCTTTTGGCCTGCGTACATGCGTAGCCCCTTAAACGCCAACGGAGCACCGCTGGTTCTGAGGACAAAGCACAGGAAGAGGCCATGGAGGAAGAAGAAGAGGAGGGGGTGGAGGAGAGAGGTGTGTCACAATCATTAGCAGTGGCATTTTGGAGGCATGGTGGCAGAACAACCTTCAACACTACTGCACCTTGTCCTGCATCCTTCCCAGCTGCCAGCAGAGTCACCCAATGCGCCGTGAAACTAAGGTAACGTCCCTGTCCATGCCTGCTGGACCATGAGTCAGCGGTAATATGCACCTTACCGCTGACCGCCCTGTCCAGCGAGGCATGGACATTGCCTTTTACATGCCGGTAGAGAGCCGGAATTGCCTTCCGTGAGAAAAAGTGGCCTTTGGGTACCTGCCACTGAGGAACCGCACATTCAACAAACTCACGGAAGGGGGCAGAGTCTACCAACTGAAAAGGCAGCAGTTGAAGTGCTAGCAATTTTGCCAAGCTAGCATTCAACCGCTGGGCATGTGGATGGCTGATAGCGAACTTCTTTTGGCGGTGCAGCAGCTGGGGCAGGAAAATTTGCCTGGTACAATCTGACGTCGGTGTACCGAAAGCAGATTGCCCACAAGTACTTGGCTGTGACACACTTAATTCTACACCTTCATTCCTCTCAGTGCAGGTCTCAGAGAGGACTGAAGGTATAGTGGGGTTGGAGATCTCAGCTGATGAGGAGCAAGGAGAGGTCCTCTTTGTTCTTTGGTGTGGGTCTTTTAGATATGCTTGCCAATGAACTGAATGGCAGGTCAACATATGTCTGGTCAAGCATGTGGTGCCCAAGCAGGAGATGTTTTGGCCACGTGAGATACGCTTGAGACATATGCTGCAAATAGCAGCGGTGCGATCTGATGCACTCGTCTCAAAAAAGGCCCACACCAAAGAACTTTTTGAATAACGCACAGAGACTGCAGCGCCCTGCACATGCAGAGCTTTGGGGTGTGATGCAGTCAGTGTGCTGGCCCCTGGTGATGTGCCTCCTCCTCCTCCTCTCTCCTATCAGGCACCCACGTTAAGTCAGTGACCTCATCATCCCCTCCCTCCTCATCACTGGAGCAAACCTGGCAGTATGCTGCAGCAGGGGGAGCATGAATGCCAGATTGCTGTCCTTCTTGGGCACCTCCTCTGTCAGTGCTCACGTTACTGCCTTCATCTAGCTCAGTATCATCATCAGAGCCTTCCAAATGCTGGGCATCCTCCTGGAGCATGTACCCAACACTGTGGTCAAACAGTTCAAGGGACTGGTGGGACTAGGGAAGGAGTCACTGATGACATTGAGCCGAGGGAAGAGGCCGCTGCTTTTCCAGACAAAGTACCCTGAGCATGGGTGAGAGAGGATGAGGAGGATGAGGAGAATGAGGACGGCTTGGTCATCCACTCGACCAAGTCTTCCACATGTTGCGGCTCAACGTGGCCAGCTGCCGGAAAAAGGCCAAGCATGTCCCATGGCCACGTGCTGATGAGGATGCACCGTCTCCACGACCAACACTGCTGCCTCTAGACACAGAGCCTGCACAGAGCATGTACTGATACTGCAGCTAGCAAAATCAACTGCCTGCCTGTAGTATGAGAACACCACCAACCTTCTACAGGTAGCTTTAGGTGAACACTGTACAGAGCTTGCCAAAAAATAACTTGTAGCTTATTTAGCTGCCTGCAGTAGTGATAGGATCAGGAAAACACCACCAACCTTCTACAGGTAGCTTTAGCTGAACACTGTGCAGAGCTTGCAAAAAAATAACTTGTAGGTTTAGCTGAACGCTGTGAGGAGGACGCAATACACTAATTTGTAGCTTTAGCTGAACACTGTGCAGAGGTCGCACTACACTAACTTGTAGTTTTCGCTGAACACTGTGGGGAGGGCACATTACACCAACTTATAGCTTTAGCTGAACATTGTGAGTAGGATGCACTACCCTAACTTGTAGCTTTAGCTGAACACTGTGCAGAGGTCACACTAAACTAACTTGTAGCTTTAGCTGAACACTGTGCAGAGGTCTCACTACACTAACTTGTAGTTTTAGCTGAACACTGTGAGGAGGACGCACTAACTTGTAGCTTTAGCTGAACACTGTGCAGAGGTCGCACTACACTAACTTGTAGTTTTAGCAGACCACTGTGAGGAGGACGCACTACACTAACTTGTAGCTTTAGCTGAACACTGTGCAGAGGTCGCACTACACTAACTTGTAGTTTTAGCTGAACACTGTGAGGAGGACACACTACACCAGCTTGTAGCTTTAGCTGAACACTGTGAGGAGGACGCACTACCCTAACTTGTAGCTTTAGCTGAACACTGTGCAGAGGTCACACTAAACTAACTTGTAGCTTTAGCTGAACACTGTTAAGAGGACGCACTACACTAACTTGTTGCTTTAGCTGAACACTGTGCAGAGGTCTCACTACACTAACTTGTAGTTTTAGCTGAACACTGTGAGGAGGACGCACTACCCTAACTTGTAGCTTTAGCTGAACACTGTGCACTACACTAACTTGTAGTTTTAGCAGAACACTGTGATGAGGACGCACTACACTAACTTGTAGCTTTAGCTGAACACTGTGCAGAGGTCGCACTACACTAACTTGTAGTTTTCACTGAACACTGTGAGGAGAACAAACTTCACCAGCTTGTAGCTTTAGCTGAACACTGTGAAGAGGACGCACTACCCTAACTTGTAGCTTTAGCTGAACACTGTGCACTACACTAACTTGTAGTTTTAGCTGAACACTGTGAGGAGGACGCACTACCATAACTTGTAGCTTTAGCTGAACACTGTGCACTACACTAACTTGTAGTTTTAGCAGAACACTGTGACGAGGACGCACTACACTAACTTGTAGTTTTAGCTGAACACTGTGAGGAGGACGCACTACCCTAACTTGTAGCTTTAGCTGAACACTGTGCACTACACTAACTTGTAGTTTTAGCAGAACACTGTGAGGAGGACGCACTACCCTAACTTGTAGCTTTAGCTGAACACTGTGCAGAGGTCTCACTACACTAACTTGTAGTTTTAGCTGAACACTGTGCAGAGGTCTCACTACACTAACTTGTAGTTTTATCTGAACACTGTGCAGAGGTCACACTAAACTAACTTGTAGCTTTAGCTGAACACTGTGAGGAGAACGCACTACACTAACTTGTAGCTTTAACTGAACACTGTGCAGAGGTCTCACTGCACTAACTTTTAGTTTTAGCTGAACACTGTGAGGAGGACGCACTACACTAACTTGTAGCTTTAGCTGAACACTGTGCAGAGGTCGCACTACACTAACTTGTAGTTTTCGCTGAACACTGTGAGGAGGACACACTACACCAGCTTGTAGCTTTAGCTGAACACTGTGAGGAGGACGCACTACCCTAACTTGTAGCTTTAGCTGAACATTCTGCAGAGGTCTCACTACACTAACTTGTAGTTTTAGCTGAACACTGTGCAGAGGTCTCACTACACTAACCTGTAGTTTTAGCTGAAAACTGTGCAGAGGTCACACTAAACTAACTTGTAGCTTTAGCTGAACACTGTGAGGAGGATGCACTACACTAACTTGTAGCTTTAGCTGAGCACTGTGCAGAGGTCTCACTACACTAACTTGTAGTTTTAGCTGAACACTGTGCAGAGGTCGCACTACACTAACTTGTAGTTTTAGCTGAACACTGTGAGGAGGATGCACTACACTAACTTGTAGTTTTAGCTGAACTCTGTGCAGAGGTTACTAACTTGTAGCTTTAACTGAACACTGTGAGGAGGATGCACTACCATAACTTGGAGCTTTAGCTGAACACTGTGCACTACACTAACTTGTAGTTTTAGCTGAACACTGCCCAGAGGTCTCACTACACTAACTTGTAGTTTTAGCTGAACACTGTGAGGAGGACGCACTACGCTAACCTGTAGCTTTAGCTTAACACTGTGCAGAGGTCGCACTACAATAACTTGTAGTTTTAGCTGAACACTGTGAGGAGGACGCACTACCCTAACTTGTAGCTTTAGCTGAACACTGTGCAGAGGTCTCACTACACTAACTTGTAGTTTTAGCTGAACACTGTGCAGAGGTCGCACTACACTAACTTGTAGTTTTAGCTGAACACTGTGAGGAGGACGCACTACACTAATTTGTAGCTTTAGCTGAACACTGTGCAGAGGTCTCACTACACTAAGTTGTAGTTTTAGCGAAAACTGTGAGGAGGACGCACTACACTAACTTGTAGCTTTAGCTGAACACTGTGCAGAGGTCTCACTACACTAACTTGTAGTTTTAGCTGAACACTGTGCAGAGGTCACACTAAACTAACTTGTAGCTTTAGCTGAACACTGTGAGGAAGACGCACTACACTAACTTGTAGCTTTAACTGAACACTGTGCAGAGGTCTCACTACACTAACTTGTAGTTTTAGCTGAACACTGTGAGGAGGACGCACTACACTAACTTGTAGCTTTAGCTGAACACTGTGCAGAGGTCGCACTACACTAACTTGTAGTTTTAGCGAAAACTGTGAGGAGGACGCACTACACTAACTTGTAGTTTTAGCTGAACACTGTGCAGAGGTCTCACTACACTAACTTGTAGTTTTATCTGAACACTGTGCAGAGGTCACACTAAACTAACTTGTAGCTTTAGCTGAACACTGTGACGAGGACGCACTACACTAACTTGTAGCTTTAACTGAACACTGTGCAGAGGTCGCACTACACTAACTTGTAGTTTTCACTGAACACTGTGAGGAGAACAAACTTCACCAGCTTGTAGCTTTAGCTGAACACTGTGAGGAGGACGCACTACCCTAACTTGTAGCTTTAGCTGAACACTGTGCACTACACTAACTTGTAGTTTTAGCTGAACACTGTGAGGAGGACGCACTACCCTAACTTGTAGCTTTAGCTGAACACTGTGCACTACACTAACTTGTAGTTTTAGCAGAACACTGTGACGAGGACGCACTACACTAACTTGTAGTTTTAGCTGAACACTGTGAGGAGGACGCACTACCCTAACTTGCAGCTTTAGCTGAACACTGTGCACTACACTAACTTGTAGTTTTAGCAGAACACTGTGAGGAGGACGCACTACCCTAACTTGTAGCTTTAGCTGAACACTGTGCAGAGGTCTCACTACACTAACTTGTAGTTTTAGCTGAACACTGTGCAGAGGTCTCACTACACTAACTTGTAGTTTTATCTGAACACTGTGCAGAGGTCACACTAAACTAACTTGTAGCTTTAGCTGAACACTGTGAGGAGAACGCACTACACTAACTTGTAGCTTTAACTGAACACTGTGCAGAGGTCTCACTGCACTAACTTTTAGTTTTAGCTGAACACTGTGAGGAGGACGCACTACACTAACTGTAGCTTTAGCTGAACACTGTGCAGAGGTCGCACTACACTAACTTGTAGTTTTCGCTGAACACTGTGAGGAGGACACACTACACCAGCTTGTAGCTTTAGCTGAACACTGTGAGGAGGACGCACTACCCTAACTTGTAGCTTTAGCTGAACATTCTGCAGAGGTCTCACTACACTAACTTGTAGTTTTAGCTGAACACTGTGCAGAGGTCTCACTACACTAACCTGTAGTTTTAGCTGAACACTGTGCAGAGGTCACACTAAACTAACTTGTAGCTTTAGCTGAACACTGTGAGGAGGATGCACTACACTAACTTGTAGCTTTAGCTGAGCACTGTGCAGAGGTCTCACTACACTAACTTGTAGTTTTAGCTGAACACTGTGCAGAGGTCGCACTACACTAACTTGTAGTTTTAGCTGAACACTGTGAGGAGGATGCACTACACTAACTTGTAGTTTTAGCTGAACTCTGTGCAGAGGTTACTAACTTGTAGCTTTAACTGAACACTGTGAGGAAATGCACTACCATAACTTGGAGCTTTAGCTGAACACTGTGCACTACACTAACTTGTAGTTTTAGCTGAACACTGCCCAGAGGTCTCACTACACTAACTTGTAGTTTTAGCTGAACACTGTGAGGAGGACGCACTACGCTAACCTGTAGCTTTAGCTTAACACTGTGCAGAGGTCGCACTACAATAACTTGTAGTTTTAGCTGAACACTGTGAGGAGGACGCACTACCCTAACTTGTAGCTTTAGCTGAACACTGTGCAGAGGTCTCACTACACTAACTTGTAGTTTTAGCTGAACACTGTGCAGAGGTCGCACTACACTAACTTGTAGTTTTAGCTGAACACTGTGAGGAGGACGCACTACACTAATTTGTAGCTTTAGCTGAACACTGTGCAGAGGTCTCACTACACTAAGTTGTAGTTTTAGCGAAAACTGTGAGGAGGACGCACTACACTAACTTGTAGCTTTAGCTGAACACTGTGCAGAGGTCTCACTACACTAACTTGTAGTTTTAGCTGAACACTGTGCAGAGGTCTCACTACACTAACTTGTAGTTTTATCTGAACACTGTGCAGAGGTCACACTAAACTAACTTGTAGCTTTAGCTGAACACTGTGAGGAAGACGCACTACACTAACTTGTAGCTTTAACTGAACACTGTGCAGAGGTCTCACTACACTAACTTGTAGTTTTAGCTGAACACTGTGCAGAGGTCTCACTACACTAACTTGTAGTTTTATCTGAACACTGTGCAGAGGTCACACTAAACTAACTTGTAGCTTTAGCTGAACACTGTGAGGAAGACGCACTACACTAACTTGTAGCTTTAACTGAACACTGTGCAAAGGTCTCACTACACTAACTTGTAGTTTTAGCTGAACACTGTGAGGAGGACGCACTACACTAACTTGTAGCTTTAGCTGAACACTGTGCAGAGGTCGCACTACACTAACTTGTAGTTTTAGTGAAAACTGTGAGGAGGACGCACTACACTAACTTGTAGTTTTAGCTGAACACTGTGCAGAGGTCTCACTACACTAACTTGTAGTTTTAGCTGAACACTGTGCAGAGGTCTCACTACACTAACTTGTAGTTTTATCTGAACACTGTGCAGAGGTCACACTAAACTAACTTGTAGCTTTAGCTGAACACTGTGAGGAAGACGCACTACACTAACTTGTAGCTTTAACTAAACACTGTGCAGAGGTCTCACTACACTAACTTGTAGTTTTAGCTGAACACTGTGAGGAGGACGCACTACACTAACTTGTAGCTTTAGCTGAACACTGTGCAGAGGTCGCACTACACTAACTTGTAGTTTTCGCTGAACACTGTGAGGAGGACACACTACACCAGCTTGTAGCTTTAGCTGAACACTGTGAGGAGGACGCACTACCCTAACTTGTAGCTTTAGCTGAACATTGTGCAGAGGTCTCACTACACTAACTTGTAGTTTTAGCTGAACACTGTGCAGAGGTCTCACTACACTAACCTGTAGTTTTAGCTGAACACTGTGCAGAGGTCACACTAGACTAACTTGTAGCTTTAGCTGAACACTGTGAGGAGGATGAACTACACTAACTTGTAGCTTTAGCTGAACACTGTGCAGAGGTCTCACTACACTAACTTGTAGTTTTAGCTGAACACTGTGCAGAGCTCGCACTACACTAACTTGTAGTTTTAGCTGAACACTGTGAGGAGGATGCACTACACTAACTTGTAGTTTTAGCTGAACTCTGTGCAGAGGTTACTAACTTGTAGCTTTAACTGAACACTGTGAGGAGGATGCACTACCATAACTTGGAGCTTTAGCTGAACACTGTGCACTACACTAACTTGTAGTTTTAGCTGAACACTGCCCAGAGGTCTCACTACACTAACTTGTAGTTTTAGCTGAACACTGTGAGGAGGACGCACTACGCTAACCTGTAGCTTTAGCTTAACACTGTGCAGAGGTCGCACTACAATAATTTGTAGTTTTAGCTGAACACTGTGAGGAGGACGCACTACCCTAACTTGTAGCTTTAGCTGAACACTGTGCAGAGGTCTCACTACACTAACTTGTAGTTTTAGCTGAACACTGTGCAGAGGTCGCACTACACTAACTTGTAGTTTTAGCTGAACACTGTGAGGAGGACGCACTACACTAATTTGTAGCTTTAGCTGAACACTGTGCAGAGATCTCACTACACTAAGTTGTAGTTTTAGCGAAAACTGTGAGGAGGACGCACTAAACTAACTTGTAGCTTTAGCTGAACACTGTGCAATACACTAACTTGTAGTTTTAGCAGAACACTGTGAGGAGGACGCACTACACTAACTTGTAGCTTTAGCTGAACACTGTGCAGAGGTCACACTACACTAACTTGTAGTTTTCACTGAACACTGTGAGGAGGACACACTACACCAGCTTGTAGCTTTAGCTGAACACTGTGAGGAGGACGCACTACCCTAACTTGTAGCTTTAGCTGAATACTGTGCAGAGGTCTCACTACACTAACTTGTAGTTTTAGCTGAACACTGTGCAGAGGTCTCAGTACACTAACTTGTAGTTTTAGCTGAACACTGTGAGGAGGACGCACTACACTAACTTGTAGCTTTAGCTGAACACTGTGCAGAGGTCTCACTACACTAACTTGTAGTTTTGGCAGAACACTGTGAGGAGGATGCACTACACTAACTTGTAGCTTTAGCTGAACACTGTGCAGAGGTCTCACTACACTAACTTGTAGTTTTAGCAGAACACTGTGAGGAGGACGCACTACACTAACTTGTAGCTTTAGCTGAACACTGTGCAGAGGTCGCACTACACTAACTTGTAGTTTTCGCTGAACACTGTGAGTAGGACACACTACACCAGCTTGTAGCTTTAGCTGAACACTGTGAGGAGGACGCACTACCCTAACTTGTAGCTTTAGCTGAACACTGTGCAGAGGTCTCACTACACTAACTTGTATTTTAGCTGAACATTGTGCAGAGGTCTCACTACACTAACTTGTAGTTTTAGCTGAACACTGTGCAGAGGTCACACTAAACTAACTTGTAGCTTTAGCTGAACACTGTGAGGAGGACACACTACACTAACTTGTAGCTTTAGCTGAACACTGTGAGGAGGACGCACTACCCTAACTTGTAGCTTTAGCTGAACACTGTGCAGAGGTCTCACTACACTAACTTGTAGTTTTAGCTGAACACTGTGCAGAGGTCACACTAAACTAACTTGCAGCTTTAGCT
Source organism: Aquarana catesbeiana (assembly GCF_042186555.1). Lineage (NCBI taxonomy): Eukaryota > Metazoa > Chordata > Amphibia > Anura > Ranidae > Aquarana > Aquarana catesbeiana. The sequence continues at coordinate 166,918,039 of NC_133335.1, forward strand.
GAACACTGTGAGGAGGATGCACTACACTAACTTGTAGCTTTAGCTGAACACTGTGCAGACGTCTCACTACACTAACTTGTAGTTTTAGCTGAACACTGTGCAGAGGTCGCACTACACTAACTTGTAGTTTTAGCTGAACACTGTGAGGAGGAAGTAATACATTAACTTGTAGCTTTAGCTGAACACTGTGCAGAGGTCTCACTACACTAACTTGTAGTTTTAGCTGAACACTGTGAGGAGGACGCACTACCCTAATTTGTAACTTTAGCTGAACATTGTGCAGAGGTCACACTAAACTAACTTGTAGCTTTAGCTAAACACTGTGAGGAGGACGCACTACCCTAACTTGTAGCTTTAGCTGAACACTGTGCACTACACTAACTTGTAGTTTTAGCTGAACACTGTGAGGAGGACGCACTACACTAACTTGTAGCTTTAGCTGAACACTGTGCAGAGGTCGCACTACAATGATTTGTAGTTTTAGCTGAACACTGTGAGGAGGACGCACTTCCCTAACTTGTAGCTTTAGCTGAACACTGTGCAGAGGTTTCACTACACTAAATTGTAGTTTTAGCTGAACACTGTGCAGAGGTCTCACTACACTAACTTGTAGTTTTAGCTGAACACTGTGCAGAGGTCACACTAAACTAACTTGTAGCTTTAGCTGAACACTGTGAGGAGGACGCACTACCCTAACTTGTAGCTTTAGCTGAACACTGTGCACTACAATAATTTGTAGTTTTAGCAGAACACTGTGAGGAGGACGCACTACCCTAACTTGTAGTTTTAGCTGAACTCTGTGCAGAGGTTACTAACTTGTAGCTTTAACTGAACACTGTGAGGAGGATGCACTACCATAACTTGGAGCTTTAGCTGAACACTGTGCACTACACTAACTTGTAGTTTTAGCTGAACACTGTGCAGAGGTCTCACTACACTAACTTAGAGTTTTAGCTGAACACTGTGAGGAGAACGCACTACACTAACCTGTAGCTTTAGCTTAACACTGTGCAGAGGTCGCAGTGCAATAACTTGTAGTTTTAGCTGAACACTGTGAGGAGGACGCACTACCCTAACTTGTAGCTTTAGCTGAACACTGTGCAGAGGTCTCACTACACTAACTTGTAGTTTTAGCTGAACACTGTGCAGAGGTCTCACTACACTAACTTGTAGTTTTAGCTGAACACTGCAGAGGTCGCACTACACTAACTTGTAGTTTTAGCTGAACACTGTGAGGAGGACGCACTACACTAACTTGTAGCTTTAGCTGAACACTGTGCGGAGGTCTCACTACACTAAGTTGTAGTTTTAGCGAACACTGTGAGGAGGACGCACTACACTAACTTGTAGCTTTAGCTGAACACTGTGCAGAGGTCTCACTACACTAACTTGTAGTTTTAGCTGAACACTGTGAGGAGGACGCACTACACTAAGTTGTAGCTTTAGCTGAACATTGTGAAGAGGTCACACTAAACTAACTTGTAGCTTTAGCTAAACACTGTGAGGAGGATGCACTACCCTAACTTGTAGCTTTAGCTGAACACTGTGCACTACACTAACTTGTAGTTTTAGCTGAACACTGTGAGGAGAATGCACTACACTAACTTGTAGCTTTAGCTGAACACTGTGCAGAGGTTGCACTACAATAACTTGTAGTTTTAGCTGAACACTGTGAGGAGGACGCACTACCCTAACTTGTAGTTTTAGCTGAACACTGTGCAGAGGTTACTAACTTGTAGCTTTAACTGAACACTGTGAGAAGGATGCACTACCTTAACTTGGAGCTTTAGCTGAACACTGTGCACTACACTAACTTGTAGTTTTAGCTGAACACTGTGCAGAGGTCTCACTACACTAACTTGTAGTTTTAGCTGAACACTGTGAGGAGGACGCACTACACTAACCTGTAGCTTTAGCTTAACACTGTGCAGAGGTTGCACTACAATAACTTGTAGTTTTAGCTGAACACTGCGAGGAGGACGCACTGCCCTAACTTGTAGCTTTAGCTGAACACTGTGCACTACACTAACTTGTAGTTTTAGCAGAACACTGTGAGGAGGACGCACTACACTAACTTGTAGATTTAGCTGAACACTGTGCAGAGGTCACACTACACTAACTTGTAGTTTTCACTGAACACTGTGAGGAGGACACACTACACCAGCTTGTAGTTTTAGCTGAACACTGTGAGGAGGACGCACTACCCTAACTTGTAGCTTTAGCTGAATACTGTGCAGAGGTCTCACTACACTAACTTGTAGTTTTAGCTGAACACTGTGCAGAGGTCTCACTACACTAACTTGCAGCTTTAGCTGAACACTGTGAGGAGGACACACTACCCTAACTTGTAGCTTTAGCTGAATACTGTGCAGAGGTCTCACTACACTAACTTGTAGTTTTAGCTGAACACTGTGCAGAGGTCACACTAAACTAACTTGTAGCTTTAGCTGAACACTGTGAGGAGGACGCACTACACTAACTTGTAGCTTTAGCTGAACACTGTGCAGAGGTCTCACTACACTAACTTGTAGTTTTAGCAGATCACTGTGAGGAGGACGCACTACACTAACTTGTAGCCTTAGCTGAACACTGTGCAGAGGTCTCACTACACTAACTTGTAGTTTTAGCAGAACACTGTGAGGAGGACGCACTACACTAACTTGTAGCTTTAGCTGAACACTGTGCAGAGGTCGCACTACACTAACTTGTAGTTTTAGCTGAACATTGTGCAGAGGTCTCACTACACTAACTTGTAGATTTAGCTGTACACTGTGCAGAGGTCACACTAAACTAACTTGTAGCTTTAGCTGAACATTGTGAGGAGGACGCACTACAATAACTTGTAGCTTTAGCTGAACACTGAGAGGAGGACGCACTACCCTAACTTGTAGCTTTAGCTGAACACTGTGCAGAGGTCTCACTACACTAACTTGTAGTTTTAACTGAACACTGTGCAGAGGTCTCACTACACTAACTTGTAGTTTTAGCTGAACACTGTGCAGAGGTCACACTAAACTAACTTGTAGCTTTAGCTGAACACTGTGAGGAGGACGCACTACACTAACTTGTAGCTTTAGCTGAACACTGTGAGGAGGACGCACTACCCTAACTTGTAGCTTTAGCTGAACACTGTGCAGAGGTCTCACTACACTAACTTGTAGTTTTAGCTGAACACTGTGCAGAGGTCTCACTACACTAACTTGTAGCTTTAGCTGAACACTGAGGAGGACGCACTACCCTAACTTGTAGCTTTAGCTGAACACTGTGCACTACAATAACTTGTAGTTTTATCTGAACACTGTGAGGAGGACGCACTACCCTAACTTGTAGTTTTAGCTGAACTCTGTGCAGAGGTTACTAACTTGTAGCTTTAACTGAACACTGTGAGGAGGATGCACTACCATAACTTGGAGCTTTAGCTGAACACTGTGCACTACACTAACTTGTAGTTTTAGCTGAACACTGTGCAGAGGTCTCACTACACTAACTTGTAGTTTTAGCTGAACACTGTGAGGAGGACGCACTACAGTAACCTGTAACTTTAGCTTAACACTGTGCAGAGTTCGCACTGCAATAACTTGTAGTTTTAGTGGAACACTGTGAGGAGGACGCACTATCCTAACTTGTAGCTTTAGCTGAACACTGTGCAGAGGTCTCACTACACTAACTTGTAGTTTTAGCTGAACACTGTGCAGAGGTCTCACTACACTAACTTGTAGTTTTAGCTGAACACTGTGCAGAGGTCACACTAAACTAACTTGTAGCTTTAGCTGAACACTGTGAGGAGGACGCACTACACTAACTTGTAGCTTTAGCTGAACACTGTGCAGAGGTCTCACTATACTAACTTGTAGTTTTAGCTGAACACTGTGCAGAGGTCGCACTACACTAACTTGTAGTTTTAGCTGAACACTGTGAGGAGGACGCACTACACTAACTTGTAGCTTTAGCTGAACACTGTACAGAGATCTCACTACACTAAGTTGTAGTTTTAGCAAACACTGTGAGGAGGACGCACTACACTAACTTGTAGCTTTAGCTGAACACTGTGCAGAGGTCTCACTACACTAACTTGTAGTTTTAGCTGAACACTGTGAGGAGGACGCACTACCCTAAGTTGTAGCTTTAGCTGAACATTGTGCAGAGGTCACACTAAACTAACTTTTAGCTTTAGCTAAACACTGTGAGGAGGACGCACTACCCTAACTTGTAGGTTTAGCTGAACACTGTGCACTACACTAACTTGTAGTTTTAGCTGAACACTGTGAGGAGGACGCAATACACTAACTTATATCTTTAGCTGAACACTGTGCAGAGGTTGCACTACAATAACTTGTAGTTTTAGCTGAACACTGTGAGGAGGACGCACTACCCTAACTTGTAGTTTTAGCTGAACACTGTGCAGAGGTTACTAACTTGTAGCTTTAACTGAACATTGTGAGGAGGATGCACTACCTTAACTTGGAGCTTTAGCTGAACACTGTGCACTACACTAACTTGTAGTTTTAGCTGAACACTGTGCAGAGGTCTCACTACATTAACTTGTAGTTTTAGCTGAACACGTGAGGAGGACGCACTACACTAACCTGTAGCTTTAGCTTAACACTGTGCAGAGGTCGCACTACAATAACTTGTAGTTTTAGCTGAACACTGTGAGGAGGACGCACTACCCTAACTTGTAGCTTTAGCTGAACACTCTGCACTTCACTAACTTGTAGTTTTAGCAGAACACTGTGAGGAGGACGCACTACACTAACTTGTAGCTTTAGCTGAACACTGTGCAGAGGTCACACTACACTAACTTGTAGTTTTCACTGAACACTGTGAGGAGGACACACTACACCAGCTTGTAGCTTTAGCTGAACACTGTGAGGAGGACGCACTACCCTAACTTGTAGCTTTAGCTGAATACTGTGCAGAGGTCTCACTACACTAACTTGTAGTTTTAGCTGAACACTGTGCAGAGGTCTCACTACACTAACTTGTAGTTTTAGCTGAACACTGTGCAGAGGTCACACTAAACTAACTTGTAGCTTTAGCTGAACACTGTGAGGAGGACGCACTACACTAACTTGTAGCTTTAGCTGAACACTGTGCAGAGGTCTCACTACACTAACTTGTAGTTTTAGCAGAACACTGTGAGGAGGACGCACTACACTAACTTGTAGCTTTAGCTGAACACTGTGTACTACACTAACTTGTAGTTTTAGCTGAACACTGTGAGGAGGACGCACTACACTAACTTGTAGCTTTAGCTGAACACTGTGCAGAGGTTGCACTACAATAACTTGTAGTTTTAGCTGAACACTGTGAGGAGGACGCACTACCCTAACTTGTAGTTTTAGCTGAACACTGTGCAGAGGTTACTAACTTGTAGCTTTAACTGAACACTGTGAGGAGGATGCACTACCTTAACTTGGAGCTTTAGCTGAACACTGTGCACTACACTAACTTGTAGTTTTAGCTGAACACTGTGCAGAGGTCTCACTACATTAACTTGTAGTTTTAGCTGAACACGTGAGGAGGACGCACTACACTAACCTGTAGCTTTAGCTTAACACTGTGCAGAGGTCGCACTACAATAACTTGTAGTTTTAGCTGAACACTGTGAGGAGGACGCACTACCCTAACTTGTAGCTTTAGCTGAACACTCTGCACTTCACTAACTTGTAGTTTTAGCAGAACACTGTGAGGAGGACGCACTACACTAACTTGTAGCTTTAGCTGAACACTGTGCAGAGGTCACACTACACTAACTTGTAGTTTTCACTGAACACTGTGAGGAGGACACACTACACCAGCTTGTAGCTTTAGCTGAACACTGTGAGGAGGACGCACTACCCTAACTTGTAGCTTTAGCTGAATACTGTGCAGAGGTCTCACTACACTAACTTGTAGTTTTAGCTGAACACTGTGCAGAGGTCTCACTACACTAACTTGTAGTTTTAGCTGAACACTGTGCAGAGGTCACACTAAACTAACTTGTAGCTTTAGCTGAACACTGTGAGGAGGACGCACTACACTAACTTGTAGCTTTAGCTGAACACTGTGCAGAGGTCTCACTACACTAACTTGTAGTTTTAGCAGAACACTGTGAGGAGGACGCACTACACTAACTTGTAGCTTTAGCTGAACACTGTGTACTACACTAACTTGTAGTTTTAGCTGAACACTGTGAGGAGGACGCACTACACTAACTTGTAGCTTTAGCTGAACACTGTGCAGAGGTTGCACTACAATAACTTGTAGTTTTAGCTGAACACTGTGAGGAGGACGCACTACCCTAACTTGTAGTTTTAGCTGAACACTGTGCAGAGGTTACTAACTTGTAGCTTTAACTGAACACTGTGAGGAGGATGCACTACCTTAACTTGGAGCTTTAGCTGAACACTGTGCACTACATTAACTTGTAGTTTTAGCTGAACACTGTGCAGAGGTCACACTACACTAACTTGTAGTTTTCACTGAACACTGTGAGGAGGACACACTACACCAGCTTGTAGCTTTAGCTGAACACTGTGAGGAGGACGCACTACCCTAACTTGTAGCTTTAGCTGAATACTGTGCAGAGGTCTCACTACACTAACTTGTAGTTTTAGCTGAACACTGTGCAGAGGTCTCACTACACTAACTTGTAGTTTTAGCTGAACTCTGTGCAGAGGTTACTAACTTGTAGCTTTAACTGAACACTGTGAGGAGGATGCACTACCTTAACTTGGAGCTTTAGCTGAACACTGTGCACTACACTAACTTGTAGTTTTAGCTGAACACTGTGCAGAGGTCTCACTACATTAACTTGTAGTTTTAGCTGAACACTGTGAGGAGGACGCACTACACTAACCTGTAGCTTTAGCTTAACACTGTGCAGAGGTCGCACTACAATAACTTGTAGTTTTAGCTGAACACTGCGAGGAGGACGCACTACCCTAACTTGTAGCTTTAGCTGAACACTGTGCACTACACTAACTTGTAGTTTTAGCAGAACACTGTGAGGAGGACGCACTACACTAACTTGTAGCTTTAGCTGAACACTGTGCAGAGGTCACACTACACTAACTTGTAGTTTTCACTGAACACTGTGAGGAGGACACACTACACCAGTTTGTAGCTTTAGCTGAACACTGTGAGGAGGACGCACTACCCTAACTTCTAGCTTTAGCTGAATACTGTGCAGAGGTCTCACTACACTAACTTGTAGTTTTAGCTGAACACTGTGCAGAGGTCACACTAAACTAACTTGTAGCTTTAGCTGAACACCGTGAGGAGGACGCACTACACTAACTTGTAGCTTTAGCTGAACACTGTGCAGAGATCTCACTACACTAACTTGTAGTTTTAGCAGAACACTGTGAGGAGGACGCACTACACTAACTTGTAGCTTTAGCTGAACACTGTGCAGAGGTCTCACTACACTAACTTGTAGTTTTAGCAGAACACTGTGAGGAGGACGCACTACACTAACTTGTAGCTTTAGCTGAACACTGTGCAGAGGTCGCACTACACTAACTTGTAGTTTTCGCTGAACACTGTGAGCAGGACACACTACACCAGCTTGTAGCTTTAGCTGAACACTGTGAGGAGGACGCACTACCCTAACTTGTAGCTTTAGCTGAACACTGTGCAGAGGTCTCACTACACTAACTTGTAGTTTTAGCTGAACATTGTGCAGAGGTCTCACTACACTAACTTGTAGTTTTAGCTGAACACTGTGCAGAGGTCACACTAAACTAACTTGTAGCTTTAGCTGAACACTGTGAGGAGGATGCACTACCCTAACTTGTAGCTTTAGCTGAACACTGTGCAGAGGTCTCACTACACTAACTTGTAGTTTTAGCTGAACACTGTGCAGAGGTCTCACTACACTAACTTGTAGTTTTAGCTGAACACTGTGCAGAGGTCACACTAAACTAACTTGTAGCTTTAGCTGAAAACTGTGAGGAGGACGCACTACCCTAACTTGTAGCTTTAGCTGAACACTGTGCACTACAATAACTTGTAGTTTTAGCTGAACACTGTGAGGAGGACGCACTACCATAACTTGTAGTTTTAGCTGAACTCTGTGCAGAGGTTACTAACTTGTAGCTTTAACTGAACACTGTGAGGAGCATGCACTACCATAACTTGGAGCTTTAGCTGAACACTGTGCACTACACTAACTTGTAGTTTTAGCTGAACACTGTGCAGAGGTCTCACTACACTAACTTGTAGTTTTAGCTGAACACTGTGAGGAGGATGCACTACACTAACCTGTAGCTTTAGCTTAACACTGTGCAGAGGTCGCACTGCAATAACTTGTAGTTTTAGCTGAACACTGTGAGGAGGACGCACTACACTAACTTGTAGTTTTAGCTGAACACTGTGAGGAGGATGCACTACACTAACCTGTAGCTTTAGCTTAACACTGTGCAGAGGTCGCACTGCAATAACTTGTAGCTTTAGCTGAACACTGTGCAGAGGTCTCACTACACTAACTTGTAGTTTTAGCTGAACACTGTGCAGAGGTCTCACTACACTAACTTGTAGTTTTAGCTGAACACTGTGCAGAGGTCACACTAAACTAACTTGTAGCTTTAGCTGAACACTGTGAGGAGGACGCACTACACTAACTTGTAGCTTTAGCTGAACACTGTGCAGAGGTCTCACTACACTAACTTGTAGTTTTAGCTGAACACTGTGCAGAGGTCGCACTACACTAACTTGTAGTTTTAGCTGAACACTGTGAGGAGGACGCACTACACTAACTTGTAGCTTTAGCTGAACACTGTGCAGAGGTCTCACTACACTAAGTTGTAGTTTTAGCGAACACTGTGAGGAGGACGCACTACACTAACTTGTAGCTTTAGCTGAACACTGTGCAGAGGTCTCACTACACTAACTTGTAGTTTTAGCTGAACACTGTGAGGAGGACGCACTACACTAACCTGTAGCTTTAGCTTAACACTGTGCAGAGGTCGCACTACAATAACTTGTAGTTTTAGCTGAACACTGCGAGGAGGACGCTTTACCCTAACTTGTAGCTTTAGCTGAACACTGTGCACTACTCTAACTTGTAGTTTTAGCAGAACACTGTGAGGAGGACGCACTACACTAACTTGTAGCTTTAGCTGAACACTGTGCAGAGGTCACACTACACTAACTTGTAGTTTTCACTGAACACTGTGAGGAGGACACACTACACCAGCTTGTAGCTTTAGCTGAACACTGTGAGGAGGATGCACTACCCTAACTTGTAGCTTTAGCTGAATACTGTGCAGAGGTCTCACTACACTAACTTGTAGTTTTAGCTGAACACTGTGCAGAGGTCTCACTACACTAACTTGTAGTTTTAGCTGAACACTGTGCAGAGGTCACACTAAACTAACTTGTAGCTTTAGCTGAACACTGTGAGGAGGACGCACTACACTAACTTGTAGCTTTAGCTGAACACTGTGCAGAGGTCTCACTACACTAACTTGTAGTTTTAGCAGAACACTGTGAGGAGGACACACTACACTAACTTGTAGCTTTAGCTGAACACTGTGTACTACACTAACTTGTAGTTTTAGCTGAACACTGTGAGCAGGACGCACTACACTAACTTGTAGCTTTAGCTGAACACTGTGCAGAGGTTGCACTACAATAACTTGTAGTTTTAGCTGAACACTGTGAGGAGGACACACTACCCTAACTTTTAGTTTTAGCTGAACACTGTGCAGAGGTTACTAACTTGTAGCTTTAACTGAACACTGTGAGGAGGATGCACTACCTTAACTTGGAGCTTTAGCTGAACACTGTGCACTACACTAACTTGTAGTTTTAGCTGAACACTGTGAGGAGGACGCACTACACTAACCTGTAGCTTTAGCTTAACACTGTGCAGAGGTCGCACTACAATAACTTGTAGTTTTAGCTGAACACTGCGAGGAGGACGCACTACCCTAACTTGTAGCTTTAGCTGAACACTGTGCACTACACTAACTTGTAGTTTTAGCAGAACACTGTGAGGAGGACGCACTACACTAACTTGTAGCTTTAGCTGAACACTGTGCAGAGGTCACACTACACTAACTTGTAGTTTTCACTGAACACTGTGAGGAGGACACACTACACCAGCTTGTAGCTTTAGCTGAACACTGTGAGGAGGACGCACTACCCTAACTTCTAGCTTTAGCTGAATACTGTGCAGAGGTCTCACTACACTAACTTGTAGTTTTAGCTGAACACTGTGCAGAGGTCACACTAAACTAACTTGTAGCTTTAGCTGAACACCGTGAGGAGGACGCACTACACTAACTTGTAGCTTTAGCTGAACACTGTGCAGAGGTCTCACTACACTAACTTGTAGTTTTAGCAGAACACTGTGAGGAGGACGCACTACACTAACTTGTAGCTTTAGCTGAACACTGTGCAGAGGTCTCACTACACTAACTTGTAGTTTTAGCAGAACACTGTGAGGAGGACGCACTACACTAACTTGTAGCTTTAGCTGAACACTGTGCAGAGGTCGCACTACACTAACATGTAGTTTTCGCTGAACACTGTGAGCATGACACACTACACCAGCTTGTAGCTTTAGCTGAACACTGTGAGGAGGTAGCACTACCCTAACTTGTAGCTTTAGCTGAACACTGTGCAGAGGTCTCACTACACTAACTTGTAGTTTTAGCTGAACATTGTGCAGAGGTCTCACTACACTAACTTGTAGTTTTAGCTGAACACTGTGCAGAGGTCACACTAAACTAACTTGTAGCTTTAGCTGAACACTGTGAGGAGGACGCACTACACTAACTTGTAGCTTTGGCTGAACACTGTGAGGAGGATGCACTACCCTAAATTGTAGCTTTAGCTGAACACTGTGCAGAGGTCTCACTACACTAACTTGTAGTTTTAGCTGAACACTGTGCAGAGGTCTAACTACACTAACTTGTAGTTTTAGCTGAACACTGTGCAGAGGTCACACTAAACTAACTTGTAGCTTTAGCTGAACACTGTGAGGAGGACGCACTACCCTAACTTGTAGTTTTAGCTGAACACTGTGCACTACAATAACTTGTAGTTTTAGCTGAACACTGTGAGGAGGACGCACTACCCTAACTTGTAGTTTTAGCTGAACTCTGTGCAGAGGTTATTAACTTGTAGCTTTAACTGAACACTGTGAGGAGGATGCACTACCATTACTTGGAGCTTTAGCTGAACACTGTGCACTACACTAACTTGTAGTTTTAGCTGAACACTGTGCAGAGGTCTCACTACACTAACTTGTAGTTTTAGCTGAACACTGTGAGGAGGACGCACTACACTAACCTGTAGCTTTAGCTTAACACTGTGCAGAGGTCGCACTACAATAACTTGTAGTTTTAGCTGAACATTGTGAGGAGGACGCACTACCCTAACTTGTAGCTTTAGCTGAATACTGTGCAGAGGTCACACTAAACTAACTTGTAGCTTTAGCTGAACACTGTGAGGAGGACGCACTACCCTAACTTGTAGCTTTAGCTGAACACTTTGCAGAGGTTACTAACTTGTAGCTTTAACTGAACACTGTGAGAAGGACACACTACACTAACTGTAAATAGTCTAGCTGCCTGGATGTGGTACTAATAGGATCAAAAGAACACCAGCAATTTTCTTCAGGTAGCTGTAAATACTATAACAAGACAAGCCTGCCTGTCAGTAGGAAGATAACAGGAACAGATCTAGCTAAACTGAATACAGTGTATATATATATATATATATATATATATATATATATATATATATATATACAACACCTGGGACGCATATATATACACAATACACTGTAAGTGCAGCTAACTCACTGACTCTCCTGCCTAATCTAGCTAACTCAAATGAAATGACACTGTCTCTGTCTCTCAACGCCGGAACACACTACACAGGGCCGCCATGCAGGTGGACTTATATAGTGTGGGGTGTGTTCTAAACCCCCTGAGCCATAATTGGCCAACGCCACCCTGGCTTTGGCCAATTACAGCTCTCTCTACCAACGGCGCTGTGATTGGCCAAGCATGCGGGTCATGGTGCATGCTTGGCCAATCATCAGCCAGCTTGCCCTGCGATGCCGCAGTGAATTACGAGCCATGACGTGCCACATGAATTTGGCACGAACGGCCCATATCGTTCGCAATTCAATGAACGATCAACAGCCGATGTTCAAGTCGAAAATGGGTTAGACTCAAACAAGAAGCTCATCCCTAATAGACAGTATTATACCGAAACGTGCAGATTGTTCCCGATGGGTGTGCTATTACTTTGTGGAACATTTCGCCGAATGGTTCACAAAATATCGTTGTTTTTGCGGCAAAATTGGTCCCATAGGAATGAATGGCGAAATGTTCAATGTCATTTAATTTGTGTGCTATTACCTTGTGGAACTTTGTGAAAAGCTGAAAAATACCAGTGTGAATCCGGCCTCAATGTCATTTAATTGGTGTGCTATTACTTTGTGGAACGGTTCGCCGAATGGTTCACGAAATATCATCGTTTTTGTGGTGAAATTGGTCCCATAGGAATCAATGGCAAAATGTTCAAAGAGTGGGAGGTGACTAAAGCTGAGAATCCCATGATCAGCCAAAACATTAAGACCACCCCATGAAAAAAAAATTAAAAAAAAAAAAATTTTTGAAAAAAAAAAAATTTTGAAAAAAAAAATTTTTTTGAAAAAAAAATATGAAAAAAATTTTTTTTTTTAAAAAAAATAATCATTCTGGTCAGGGATAACCCTGGTATTCTGTCATAAACCGGATGTGACCAGAGCTGTGTGACTGCGACAGAGTAAACCAAATATAAGTAGGTGAAAGTAAGTGATTTTATTAAGATAAATGCATATGAATGTGATTACAAAACCAATAACAAACAGAGTGAGAAAACCAAATAACTAAAACAGTGACAACAAACCAACCAGTAAATATAACAAAGTAGTCAAGCCAGGCCAGGGTCATAAACGGGAGGTCAGCAGATGGGGGGCAAGGAGAAATGGATCAGGTTGCAGGACAAGGTTCCAGGGATGCAGGAATGGACAGGATCAGGTACAACAGGTTCAGGATACAGGAATCAAGGTTCAAATTCAGGATCAGGATAACAGGTAACAGAAAACAGGATGCAGGTCAGGGCTCAAGGACAATACCAGGGCAAGGTGTGTGTGCACTTGCCGGGTATTTATACTACAGCTGCTAGTAAAGTCAGGTGATGCCTGTCTGCAGAAGGTAATACCTGCTACATAGACAGTAATATACCAAAACGTGCGAATTGGTCCCGATTGGTGTGCTATTACTTTGTGGAACGTTTCGCCGAATGGTTCACAAAATATTGGTCCCATTGGTCCCATAGGAATGAATGGCGAAATGTTCAAAACTAGAGTGGGAGGTGACAAAAGCTGACAGCCCCATGATCAGCTAAAACATTATGACCCCCATTATCAGCCAAAACATTATGACCAGCCAAAAGATTATGACCCCCCCATGATCAGCCAAAACATTATGACCACTACATGATTAGCCAAATAATTTATGACCACCCCATTATCAGCCAAAACATTATGACCTCAACATGATCAGCCAAAATATTATGACCACCCCATGATCAGCCAAAACATTATGACCACTCCATCAAAAAAGTAATATATTTTTTTAAAAAATCATTTTTGAAAAAAAAATCATTAAAAAAATTTTTTTTTTGAAAAAAAAATCATTTTTGAAATGAAAAAAAATATTTTAAAAGAATCATTTTTGAAAAAAAATCATTTTTGAAAAAATATATATTTTTGAATTTTTGAAAAAAAAATAAGAATCATTTTTGAAATTTAAAAAAAAAATAATTTTTGAAAAAAAAATCATTAAAAAAATCATTTTTGAAAAAAATAAATCCTTTTTGAAAAAAATGTTCAGCTCTTTCAGCTAATGATGATAACTTCTTCAACTTTTTTACTATTTATACTTTTTAAAATATTAAGCTTTTTAACACTTTTCACAGTTATTCCAGCCACTCCAACCACACAACAGTTAGAGTACTCAAGCAAGAACACTTCACACAATTTCCCCAGTAATTGTAACTTTTCTAGTTAAGTGTTCTTGCATAGCAAGACCACTTACTGTTATCTCACATATATATTATTATTATTATTATAGCCAAATTTACCACCCTAACTCCTCCCACAGCTTTTACAGTACATAGACAGTATTATACCGAAACATGCGGATTATTCCTGATTGGTGTGTTATTACTTTGTGGAACGTTTTGCCGAATGGTTCACGAAATATCATTGTTTTTGCGGCAAAATTGGTCCCATAGGAATGAATGGCAAAATGTTCAAAGAGTGGGAGGTGACAAAAGCTGACAATCCCATGATCAGCCAAAACATTATGACCAGCCCATGAAAAAAAAAAAATAATAATTTTTGAAAAAAAAAATTCATTTTGGAAAAAAAATTATTTAAAAAAAAATCATTTTAGAAAAAAAAAAATCATTTTTGAAAAAAAAAACATTTTTGAAACAAAAAATCATTTTTGAAAAAAAAATTATTTTAGAAAAAAAACATTTTTGAAAAAAAAAACAATTTTGAAAAAAAAAATCATTTTTGAAAAAAAAAAATTTTTGAAAAAAAAATTTTATTTTAGAAAAAAAATCATTTTTGATAAAAAAAAATTTTGAAATGAAAAAAATATTAAAAAAAATCATTAAAAAAAAAAATTTAGAAAAAAAAATCATTAAAAAAAATCATTCTGGTCAGGGATGGCCCTGGTATTCTGTCATAAACCGGATGTGACCAGAGCTGTGTGACTGCGACAGAGTAAACCAAACTAAAGTAGGTGAAAGTAAGTGATTTTATTAAGATAAATGCATATGAATGTGAGTACACCACCAATAAGAAACAGAGTGAGACCAAATAACTAAAACAGTGGCAACAAACCAACCAGTAAATATAACAAAAGGGGATACTGGAATCGTAGTCAAGCCAGGCAAGGGTCATAAACGGGAGGTCAGCAGATGGGGGGAAAAAGAGAAAGGGATCAGGTTGAAGGACAAGGTTCCAGGGATGCAGGTTCAGGATCAGGATAACAGGTAACAGGAAACAGGATGCAGGTCAGGGCTCAAGGACAATACCAGGGCAAGGTGTGTGTGCACTTGCCGGGTATTTATACTACAGCTGCTAATAAAGTCAGGTGATGCCCGTCTGCAGAAGGTAATACCTGCTACATAGACAGTAATATACCAAAACATGCGGATTGTTCCCAATTGGTGTGCTATTACTTTGTGGAACGTTTCGCCAAATGGTTCACGAAATTTGGTCCCATTGGTCCCATAGGAATGAATGGCGAAATGTTCAAAACTAGAGTGGGAGGTGACACAAGCTGACAGCCCCATGATCAGCTAAAACATTAAGACCCCCCATGATGAGCCAAGACATTATGACCAGCCAAAAGATTATGACCCCCCATGATCAGCCAAAACATTATGACCACAACATCATCAGCCAAAATATTATGACCACCCCATGATCAGCCAAAACATTATGACCACCCCATGAAAAAAAAAGTAATATTTTTTTGAAAAAAAAAATAATTTTTGAAAAAAAAAATAATTTTTGAAAAAAAAAAAAATTTTTGAAAAAAAAATTTTGTAAATGAAAAAAAATATTTAAAAAAATCACTTTTGAAAAAAAAATATCATTTTTGAAAAAAATATCATTTTAAAAAAAAATAATTTTTGAAAAAAAATCATTAAAAAATGTTTTTTTTGAAAAAAAATCATTTTTAAAAAAAAAAATAATAATTTTTGAAAAAATAAATAATTTTTGAAATGAAAAAAATATAAAAAAAATCATTTTTGAAAAAAATAAATCCTTTTTGAAAAAAAATGTTCAGCTCTTTCAGCTAATGATGGAACTTCTTCAACTTTTTTACTACAATTTATACTGTTTAAAATATTAAGCTTTTTAACACTTTTCACAGTTACTCCAGCCACTCCAACCACACAACAGTTACAGTACTCAAGCCACTCCAACCAGTTACTCCACCCAGAAATTGTAGCTTTTCTAGTTGTGTTCTTGCATAGGAAGACCACTTACTGTTATCTCACATATATATTATTATTATTATAGCCAAATTTACCACCCTAACTCCTCCCACAGCTTTTACACTACATAGACAGTATTATACCGAAATGTGCGGATTGTTCCCGATTGGTGTGCTATTACTTTGTGGAACGTTTCACTGAATGGTTCACGAAATATCATTTTTTTTGCGGCAAAATTGGTCCCATAGGAATGAATGGCGAAATGTTCAATGTCATTTAATTGGTGTGCTATTACCTTGTGGAACTTTGTGAAAAGCTGAAAAATACCAGTGTGAATCCGGCCTCAATGTCATTTAATTGGTGTGCTATTACTTTGTGGAACATTTTGCCGAATGGTTCTCGAAATATCGTCGTTTTTGTGGTGAAATTGGTCCCATAGGAATCAATGGCCAAATGTTCAAAGCCAAAAAAAATTCTTTTTTAAAAAAAAAAAAATAATAATTTAAAAAAAAAAAAAATAATAATTTTTGAAAAAAAATTTCATTTTTGAAAAAAAATGTTCAGCCCTTTCAGCTAATGGGTCTTTTTCAACTTTTTTACTACTATTTATACTTTTTAAAATATTAAGCTTTTTAACACTTTTCACAGTTACTCCAGGCACTCCAACCACACAAAAGTTACTCAAGCCACTCCACCCAGTTACTCCACCCACTCCAGTTGTAGAGGCAAGAACACTTCACACAATTTCCCCAGAAATAGTAGCTTTTCTAATTAAGTGTTCTTGCATAGCAAGACCACTTAGGCCCCTTTCACACTGGGGCGGTAGGGGGCGTAGGTGGTAAAACAGCGCTATTTTTAGCGCTGTTTTACCACGGTATTCAGCCGCTAGCGGTGAGGTTTTAACCCCCCGCTGGCGGCCGAAAAAGGATTAAAACCACTCGTATAGCGCGGCTATAGCCGCGGTATTACCGCGGTATAGCCACGCTGTCCCATTGCTTTCAATGGGTAGGAGCTGTTTTAACCGCTCGAAAGATGTGGCTTGCAGGAGATTTTTTCTTCTCCTGCCAGCGCACCACTTCAGTGTGAAAGCCCTCGCCATAAGTAGGTGAAAGTAAGTGATTTTATTAAGATAAATGCATATGAATCTGAGTACACCACCAATAAGAAACAGTGAGAAAACCAAATAACTAAAATAGTGACAACAAACCAACCAGTAAATATAACAAAAGGGGATACGATACAATCGTAGTCAAGCCAGGCCAGGGTCATAAACGGGAGGTCAGCAGATGGGGGACAAGGAGAAAGGGATCACGTTGCAGGACAAGGTTCCAGGGATGCAGGAATGGACAGGATCAGGTACAACAGGTTAAGGATACAGGAATAAAGGTTCAAGTTCAGGATCAGGATAACAGGTAACAGGAAAATGAATGCAGGTCAGGGCTCAAATTATTTTTGAAAAAACAAAAAAAAATTTATTTTTGAAAAAAAAAATCCTTCTAGAAAAAAAATCATTTTTTTAAAAAAAATTCATTTTTAAAAAAAAAATTATTTTTGAAAAAAAAATTATTTTTGAAAAAATAATAATTTTTGAAAATAAAAATCATTTTTGAAAAAAAAAATTCATTTTTGAAATAAAAATATTTTAGAAAAAAAAGATTCATTTTTGAAAAAAAACATTTTTTAATGAAAAAAACATTTTTGAAAAAAATAATCATTTTTGAAAAAAAAAAGATTCATTTTTGAAAAAAAAATCATTTATTAATAGCAAAAAACATTTTTGAAAAAAATCATTTTTGAAAAAAAATCATTTTTGAAAAAAAATCATTTAAAAAAATAAATACAAATTTTTGAAAAATAAATAAATCATAAAAAAATAATAATTGTTGAAAAAAAAATCATTTTTGAAATGAAAAAAAATTTAAAAAAAATCATTTTTGAAAAAAAAAATCATTTTTGAGAAAAAAATAATTTTTGAAAAAAAATCGTTTTTGAAAAAAAATCGTTTTTTTTAAAAAAAAATTTCTGAAAAAAAATTCTTTTTTGAAAAAAAAAAAAAATTTTTGAAAAAAAAATCATTTTTAAAAAAATAATCATTTTTGAAAAAATAAATCATTTTTAAAAAAAAAAAAAATCATTAAAAAAAAAATATTTTTTAAAAAAAAAAAATCATTTAAAAAAAAAAAATTTTGAAAAATAAATCACATTTTTTTTTTAAAAATAATTTTTGAAAAAAAAATCATTTTTGAAATGAAAAAAAATATTTTCAAAAAATAATAAAAAAAAAAATAATTTTTGAAAAAAAAAATCATTCTGGTCAGGGATGACCCTGGTATTCTGTCATAAACCGGATGTGACCAGAGCTGTGTGACTGCGACAGAGTAAACCAAACATAAGTAGATGAAAGTAAGTGATTTTATTAAGATAAATGCGTATGAATGTGAGTACGCCATCAATAAGAAACAGAGTGAGAAAACCAAATAACTAAAACAGTGACAACAAACCAACCAGTAAATATAACAAAAGGGGATACCGGAATCGTAGTCAAGCCAGGCCAGGGTCATAAACGGGAGGTCAGCAAATGGGGGACAAGGAGAAATGGATCAGGTTGCAGGACAAGGTTCCAGGGATGCAGGAATGAACAGGATCAAGTACAACAGGTTAAGGATACAGGAATAAAGGTTTAAGTTCAGGATCAGGATAACAGGTAACAGGAAACAGGTCCTGTCCTGTTTATTTTTGAAAAAAAATTCATTTTTGAAAAAAAAATTATTTTTGAAAAAACAAAAAAAATGTTTTTGAAAAAAAAAAAAATTTTAGAAAAAAAATCATTTTTGAAAAAAAAAATTCATTTCTGAAAAAAAACAATTTGGTTTTGAAAAAAAAAAATATTTTGGAAAAAAATTCATTTTTGAAAAAAATAATCATTTTTGAAAAAAAAATTAAAAAAATCATTTTTGAAAAAAAAATCATTTAAAAAAAATCATTTTTGAAAAAAATAAATCCTTTTTGAAAAAAATGTTCAGCTCTTTCAACTAATGATGGAACTTCAACTTTTTTTACTACTATTCATACTTTTTAAAATATTAAGCTTTTTAACACTTTTCACAGTTACTCCAGCCACTCCAACCACACAACAGTTACAGTACTCAAGCCACTCCACCCAGTTACTCTGCCCACTCCAGTTGTAGAGGCAAGAACACTTCACACAATTTCCCCAGAAATTGTAGCTTTTCTAGTTAAGTGTTCTTGCATAGCAAGACCACTTAGGGCCAGACCACTTAGGCCCCTTTCACACTGGGGTGGTAGGGGGCGTCAGCGGTAAAACAGTGCTATTTTTAGCGCTGTTTTACCATGGTATTTGGCCGCTAGCGGTGCGGTTTTACCCCCCCGCTGGCGGCCGAAAAAGGATAAAAAAACACTCGTATAGTGCGGCTATAGCCGCGGTATTACCACGGTATAGCCGCGCTGTCCCATTACTTTCAATGGGCAGGAGCGGTTTAGGAGCGGTGAATACACCACTCCTTCACCGCTCCAAAGATGCGGCTTGCAGGAGATTTTTTTCTTCTCCTGCAAGCGCACCACTTCAGTGTGAAAGCCCTCGGGCTTTCACACTGAACAAACAGCGGAGGCTGTTTAGGGGCGGTTTGCAGGTGCTATTTTTAGCGCAATAACGCCTGCAAACCGCCCCAGTGTGAAAGGGGCCTAACTGTTATCTCACATATATATTATTATTATTATTATTATTATAGCCACATTTACCACCCTAACTCCTCCCACAGCTTTTAAAGTACATAGTTAGTATTATACCGAAATGTGTGGAATGTTCCCGATTGGTGTGCTATTACTTTGTGGAATGTTTTGCCAAATGGTTCATGAAATATTGTTGTTTTTGCGGCAAAATTGGTCCCATAGGAATGAATGGCGAAATTTTCAAAGAGTGGGAGGTGACAAAAGCTGACAATCCCATGATCAGCCAAAACATTATGATCACCCCATGAAAGAAAAATTTTGAAAAAAAAAAAATTTTGAAAAAAAACAAAATAATTAAAAACAAAAACAAAATAATGTTTGAAAAAAATAAAATTAATTTTTGAAAAAAAAAATTCATTTTGGAAAAAAAATATATATTTTTGAAACAACAAAAAAATTTACTTTAGAAAAAAAATCATTTTTGAAAAGAAAAAATCATTTTTGAAAAAAATGTTCAGCCCTTTCAGCTAATGGGACTTTTTCAACTTTTTTACTACTATTTATACTTTTTAAAATATTAAGAGCTTTTTAACACTTTTCACAGTTACTCCAGGCACTCCAACCACACAAAAGTTACTCAAGCCACTCCACCCAGTTACTCCGCCCACTCCAGTTGTAGAGGCAAGAACACTTCACACAATTTACCCAGAAATTGTAGCTTTTCTAGTTCTTATTATTATTATAGCCAAATTTACCACCCTAACTCCTCCCACAGTTTTTACGCTACATAGACAAGTAATATACCGAAACGTGCGGATTGTTCCCGAATGGTGTGCTATTACTTTGTGGAACATTTCGCCGAATGGTTCACGAAATATCGTCGTTATTGCAGCGAAATTGGTCCCATAGGAATGAATGGTGAAATGTTCAATGCCATTTCATTGGTGTGCTATTACCTTGTGGAACGTTTCACCGAATGGTTCACGAAATATCGTTTTTGTGGTGAAATTGGTCCCATTGGAATTAATGGCGAAATGTTCAAAGAGTGGTAGGTGACAAAAGGTGACAATCAGCCAAAACATGACCACCCCATGAAAAAAAATTTGAAAAAAAGTATTTTGAAAAAAAAATAATTTTTGAAAAAAAAATAATTGTTGAAAAATAAAAAATTAATTAATTTTTGAAAAAAAAATATTTTAGAAAAATAAAATCATTTTTGAAAAAAAAATCATTTTTTTTTTTTAAAAATGATTTTTTTTTTAAAAAATCATTTTTTTAAAAAAAAATTCATTTTTGAAAAAAAATATTTTTGAAAAAACAAAAAAATTATTTTTGAAAAAAAAATCATTTTAGAAAAAAAAATCATTTTTGACAAAGAAAACAATTCATTTTTGAAAAAAAAATATTTTAAAAAACAAAATCATTTTTGAAAAAAAAAATTTTTGAAAAAAAAATCATTTTTTAAAAAAAATTCATTTTTGAAAAAAAACAATTCATTTTTGAAAAAAAATTTTTTGAAAAAAAAATTATTTTTGAAAAAAGATTCATTTTTGAAAAAAAACATTTTTAATAAAAAAAATCATTTTTGAAAAAAAATAATCATTTTTGAAAAAAAAAAAAGATTCATTTTTGAAAAAAAAATAATTTTTTAATAGAAAAAAATAACATTTTTTAAAAAATCATTTTTGAAATGAAAAAAATATTTAAAAAAAATAATTTTTGAAAAAAAAAATAATTTTTGAAAAAAAAAATAATTTTTGAAAAAAAAAATAATTTTTGAAAAAAAATCGTTTTTGAAAAAAAAATAATTTCTGAAAAAAAATTTTCTTTTTAAAAAAAAAAATAATTTTTGAAAAAAAAAATTAATTTTTGAAAAAAAAAATTAATTTTTGAAAAAAAAAATTAATTTTTGAAAAAATTAATTTTTGAAAAAAAATTCATTGTGGAAAAAAATATTTTAGAAAATATCATTTTTGAAAAAAAAATCATTTTTGGAAAAAAAATTATCTTAGAAAAAAAATCATTTTAGAAAAAAATAATTTATTTTTGAAAAAAATTAATCATTTTAGAAAAAAATAATTTATTTTTGAAAAAAAATAATCATTTTTGAAAAAAATTAATCATTTTTGAAAAAAAAAAACATTTTTTTTAAAACAATCATTAAAAAAAATCATTTAAAAAAAAAAATCTTTTTTTGAAAAAAAAATCATTTTTGAAAAAAATCATTTTTGAAAAAAAAATTCATTTTTTAAAAAAAATTAATTTTTGAAAAAATAAATTATTTTTGAAAAAATAAATTATTTTTGAAAAAATAAATTATTTTTGAAAAAATAAATTATTTTTGAAAAAACCAAAAAACATTTTTGAAAAAAAATTTTTTTGAAAAAAAAAGTATTTTAGAAAAAAAGATTCATTTTTGAAAAAAAACATTTTTAATAAAAAAAAATCATATTTGAAAAAAAATAATCAGTTTTGAAAAAAAAAAGATTCATTTTTGAAAAAAAAAATCATTTTTTAAATGAAAAGAATATTTAAAAAAAATAATTTTTGAAAAAAAATCGTTTAAAAAAATAAACATTTTTGAAAAATAAATAAATAAAAAAAAAATAATAATTGTTGAAAAAAAAAATCATTTTTGCAATGAAAAAAATATTTAAAAAAATCATTTTTGAAAAAGAAATAATTTCTGAAAAAAAAATTTAGTTTTTGAAAAAAAATTCATTTTTGAAAAAAAAACAATTCATTTTTGAAAAAAAAATTTTTGAAAAAAAAATTATTTTAGAAAAAAGATTCATTTTTGAAAAAAAAAACATTTTTAATAAAAAAAATCATTTTTGAAAAAAAATAATCATTTTTGAAAAAAAAAAGATTCATTTTTGAAAAAAAAAAAAATTTTTAATAGAAAAAAATAACATTTTTGAAAAAAATCATTTTTGAAATGAAAAAAATATTTTAAAAAAATAATTTTTGAAAAAAAAAATCATTTTTGAAAAAAAAAGATTCATTTTTGAAAAAAAAATCATTTATTAATAGCAAAAAACATTTTTGAAAAAAATCATTTTTGAAAAAAAATCATTTAAAAAAATAAATACAAATTTTTGAAAAATAAATAAATCATAAAAAAATAATAATTGTTGAAAAAAAAATCATTTTTGAAATGAAAAAAATATTTAAAAAAAATCATTTTTGAAAAAAAAAATCATTTTTGAGAAAAAAAAAATTTTTGAAAAAAAATCGTTTTTTTTTAAAAAAAATTTCTGAAAAAAAATTCTTTTTTGAAAAAAAAAATAAATTTTTGAAAAAAAAAATCATTTAAAAAAAAAAATCATTAAAAAAAAAATATTTTTAAAAAAAAAAATCTTTTTTTAAAAAAAAAAATCATTTAAAAAAAAAAATTTTTGAAAAATAAATCACATTTTTTTTTTAAAATAATTTTTGAAAAAAAAAATCATTTTTGAAATGAAAAAAAATATTTTCAAAAAATAATAAAAAAAAAATAATTTTTGAAAAAAAAAATCATTCTGGTCAGGGATGACCCTGGTATTCTGTCATAAACCGGATGTGACCAGAGCTGTGTGACTGCGACAGAGTAAACCAAACATAAGTAGATGAAAGTAAGTGATTTTATTAGGATAAATGCGTATAAATCTGAGTACACCATCAATAAGAAACAGAGTAAGAAAACCAAATAACTAAAACAGTGACAACAAACCAACCAGTAAATATAACAAAAGGGGATACCGGAATCGTAGTCAAGCCAGGCCAGGGTCATAAACAGGAGGTCAGCAGATGGGGGACAAGGAGAAAGGGATCAGGTTGCAGGACAAGGTTCCAGGGATGCAGGAATGAACAGGATCAGGTACAACAGGTTAAGGATACAGGAATAAAGGTTCAAGTTCAGGATCAGGATAACAGGTAACAGGAAACAGGTCAGGGCTCAAATTATTTTTGAAAAAACAAAAAAATTTTATTTTTGAAAAAAAAATTCATTTTTGAAAAAAAAATTATTTTTGAAAAAACAAAAAAAAAAATTTTGAAAAAAAAATCATTTTTGAAAAAAAAATTCATTTGTGAAAAAAAAACAATTTGGTTTTGAAAAAAAAATTATTTTGGAAAAAAATAATCATTTTTGAAAAAAAATTTAAAAAATCATTTTTAAAAAAAAAATCATTAAAAAAAATCATTTTTGAAAAAAATAAATCCTTTTTGAAAAAAATGTTCAGCTCTTTCAACTAATGATGGAACTTCTTCAACTTTTTTTACTACTATTCATACTTTTTAAAATATTAAGCTTTTTAACACTTTTCAGTTACTCCAGCCACTCCAACCACACAACAGTTACAGTACTCAAGCCACTCCACCCAGTTACTCTGCCCACTCCAGTTGTAGAGGCAAGAACACTTCACACAATTTCCCCAGAAATTGTAGCTTTTCTAGTTAAGTGTTCTTGCATAGCAAGACCACTTAGGCCCAGACCACTTAGGCCCCTTTCACACTGGGGCGGTAGGGGGCATCGGCGGTAAAACAGTGCTATTTTTAGCGCTGTTTTACCATGGTATTCGGCCGCTAGCGGTGCGGTTTTAACCCCCCGCTGGCGGCTGAAAAAGGATAAAAAAACACTCGTATAGTGTGGCTATAGCCGCGGTATTACCGCAGTATAGCCGTGCTGTCCCATTACTTTCAATGGGCAGGAGCGGTTTAGGAGCGGTGAATACACCGCTCCTTCACCGCTCCAAAGATGCGGCTTGCAGGAGATTTTTTTCTTCTCCTGCCAGCGAACCACTTCAGTGTGAAAGCCCTCGGGCTTTCACACTGAACAAACAGCGGAGGCTGTTTAGGGGCGGTTTGCAGGCGCTATTTTTAGCACAATAACGCCTGCAAACCGACCCAATGTGAAAGGGGCCTAACTGTTATCTCATATATATATTATTATTATTATTATTATTATTATTATAGCCACATTTACCACCCTAACTCCTCCCACAGCTTTTACAGTACATAGTTAGTATTATACCGAAACGTGTGGATTGTTCCCGATTGGTGTGCTATTACTTTGTGGAATGTTTTGCCGAATGGTTCATGAAATATCGTTGTTTTTGCAGCAAAATTTTTTTTTAAATGAAATTTTTGAAAAAAAAATTATTTTAGAAAAAAAGATTAATTTTTGAAAAAAAAATCATTTTTTAAAAAAAAACGAAATCATTTTAAAAAAAAAAATCATTTTTGAAAAAATAAATTATTTTTGAAAAAACAAAAAAATATTTTTGAAAAAAAAATCATTTTAGAAATAAAATTATTTTTGAAAAAAACAATTCATTTTTGAAAAAAAAAACATTTTTAATAAAAAAAAATCATTTATCCCTTTCTCCTATCATTCTGGACACAACAGGAAAGGTGGAAGTGTCTGTTACAGACTTTTCACAATGGTTACAGGATACTGGCTTGAAAACTCCCCAAGCCAACACAAAAGTACAGGATATATTCAAAAAATTGCAAATCTAAGCACCTTTTAAAAAAATCACTTAAAAAAAATAATTTTTGAAAAAAAAATAATTTTTGTAAAAAAAATAATTTTTTAAAAAATAATAATTTTTGAAAAAAAATAAATCATTTTTGAAAAAAAATAATTTTTGAAAAAAAAATTTTTGTTAAAAAAAAGAAATATTTTGAAAAAAAAATATTTTTGAAAAAAGTAAAATTTAAAAGAAAAATCATTTTTGTAAAAAAAATAAATTTTTGTATGCCATGTAGTCGCCCACCTCAATAATTTGTTCAGATCTTTTTGCAAGGTTTCCACATCCTGCAGAGAAGTTATTGCCCTGCTTAGCTTAGTATCGTCTGCAAATACAGAGATTGAACTGTTTATCCCATCCTCCAGGTCGTTTATGAACAAATTAAATAGGATTGGTCCCAGCACAGAACCCTGTGGAACCCCACTACCCACCCCTGACCATTCCGAGTACTCCCCATTTATCACCACCCTCTGAACTCACCCTTGTAGCCAGTTTTCAATCCATGTACTCACCCTATGGTCCATGCCAATGGACCTTATTTTGTACAGTAAACGTTTATGGGGAACTGTGTCAAATACTTTTGCAATCATTAAAAAAAAATAATTTTTGAAAAAAAATCATTTAAAAAAAATAATTTTTGAAAAAAAATAATTTTTGAAAAAAAAAAATTTTAAAAAAAATATTTTGAAAAAAAAATATTTTTGAAAAAAAAAATTTTTTTTGAAAAAAAGTAGAATTTAAAAGAAAAATCATTAAAAAAAAAACATTTTTGGAAACAAAAAATAATTTTTGAAAAAAAAATATTAAAAAAAAATTAAAAAAAATAATTTTTGAAAAAAAATAATTTTTGAAAAAAAATAATTTTTGAAAAAAAATAATTTTTGAAAAAATTAAAAATTTGAAGAAAAAATAATTTTTGAAAAAAAAAATTTGAAAAAAAAATATTAAAAAAAAATAAAAAATAATTTTTGAAAAAAAAAATCATTTAAAAAAAATAATTTTTGTAAAAAAAAAAATAATTTTTGAAAAAATAAAATCATTTAAAAAAAAATTTTTTGAAAAAAAAAATTTGCAAATCTAAGCACCTTTTAAAAAAATCATTTAAAAAAAAAATTTTTGAAAAAAAATTTTTGAAAAAAAAATTTGTAAAAAAAAATATTTTGAAAAAAAAATTTTTGAAAAAAAAACATTTTTGTAAAAAAAAAAATAATTTTTGAAAAAATTAAAAAAAAAAAAGTAAAATTAAAAAAAAAATCATAATTTCTCTGTCACTTAATGCTACATAGCTACATAGTTACATAGTAGGTGAGGTTGAAATAAGACACAAGTCCATCAAGTCCAACCTATGTGTGTGATTATGTGTCAGTATTACATTATATATCCCTTTATGTTGCGATCGTTCAGGTGCTTATCTAATAGTTTTTTGAAGCTATCAATGCTCCCCGCTGAGACCACCGCCTGTGGAAGGGAATTCCACATCCTTGCCGCTCTTACAGTAAAGAACCCTCTACGTAGTTTAAGGTTAAACCTCTTTTCTTCTGATTTTAATGAGTGGCCACGAGTCTTGTTAAACTCTCTTCTGCGAAAAAGTTTTATCCCTATTGTGGGGTCACCAGTACAGTATTTGTAAATTGAAATCATATCCCCTCTCAAGCATCTCTTCTCCGGAGAGAATAAGTTCAGTGCTCGCAACCTTTCCTCATAATATCCTCCAGACCCTTTATTAGATTTGTTGCCCTTCTTTGTACTCACTCCATTTCCAGTACATCCTTCCTGAGGACTGGTGCCCAGAACTGGACAGCATACTCTAGGTGCGGCCGGACCAGAGCCTTGTAGAGTGGGAGAATTATCGTTTTATCTCTGGAGTTGATCCCCTTTTTAATGCATGCCAATATTCTGTTTGCTTTGTTAGCAGAAGCTTGGCATTGCATGCCATTGCTGAGCCTATCATCTACTAGGACCCCCAGGTCCTTTTCCATCCTAGATTCCCCCAGAAGTTCTCCCCCCAGTGTATAGATTGCATTCATATTTTTGCCACCCAAATGCATTATTTTACATTTTTCTACATTGAACCTCATTTGCCATGTAGTCGCCCAACTCAATAATTTGTTCAGATCTTTTTGCAAGGTTTCCACATCCTGCGGAGAAGTTATTGCCCTGCTTAGCTTAGTATCGTCTGCAAATACAGAGATTGAACTGTTTATCCCATCCTCCAGGTCGTTTATGAACAAATTAAATAGGATTGGTCCCAGCACAGAACCCTGGGGAACCCCACTACCCACCTCTGACCATTCCGAGTACTCCCCATTTATCACCACCCTCTGAACTCGCCCTTGTAGCCAGTTTTCAATCCATGTACTCACCCTATGGTCCATGCCAATTGACCTTATGTTGTACAGTAAACGTTTATGGGGAACTGTGTCAAATGCTTTTGCAATCATTTAAAAAAAATAATTTTTGAAAAAAAATCATTTAAAAAAAAAAAACATTTTTGAAAAAAAATAATAATTTTTGAAAAAAAATAATAATTTTTGAAAAAAAAAATTTTTGTAAAAAAAAATATTTTGAAAAAAAAATATTTTTGAAAAAAATTTTTTTTTTGAAAAAAAGTAGAATTTAAAAGAAAATTCATTTAAAAAAAAAAAACATATTCACCTAGGCCATGTGAGCACCAGGTGTCCACATGAGAGCCTTAGCTGGCCCCCAAAGGGGGGAACTTGAAACTGCCCATCCTGCCACTCTCCCATGAGGAAAAAGGGGTTATTGAAACCGTTTACCCCTTTCTCCTATCATTCTGGACACAACAGGAAAGGTGGAAATGTCTGTTACACACTTTTCACAATGGTTACAGGATACTGACTTGAAAACTCCCCAAGCCAACACAAAAATACAGGATATATTCAAAAAATTGCAAATCTAAGCATCTTATTAAAAAAATCACTTAAAAAAATAATTTTTGAAAAAAAAATAATTTTTGAAAAAAGAAATCACTAAAAAAAAATAATTTTTGAAAAAAAGATAATTTTTGAAAAAAATAATAATTTTTGAAAAAAAATTTTTGAAAAAAAATAATTTTTAAAAAAATTAAAAATTTGAAGAAAAAATTATTTTTTAAAAAAAAAATTTGAAAAAAAAATATTAAAAAAAAATAAAAAATAATTTTTGAAAAAAAAAATCATTTAAAAAAAATCATTTTTGTAAAAAAAAAATAATTTTTGAAAAAATAAAATCATTTAAAAAAAACATTTTTGAAAAAAAAAATAATTTTTGAAAAGAAAAAAAAAATAATTTTTGAATAAAAATAATTTTTGAAAAAAAAAATTTTTGTTAAAAAAAAGAAATATTTTGAAAAAAAATATTTTTGAAAAAAGTAAAATTTAAAAGAAAAATCATTTTTGTAAAAAAAATAAATTTTTGTATGCCATGTAGTCGCCCACCTCAATAATTTGTTCAGATCTTTTTGCAAGGTTTCCACATCCTGCGGAGAAGTTATTGCCCTGCTTAGCTTAGTATCGTCTGCAAATACAGAGATTGAACTGTTTATCCCATCCTCCAGGTCGTTTATGAACAAATTAAATAGGATTGGTCCCAGCACAGAACCCTGTGGAACCCCACTACCCACCCCTGACCATTCCGAGTACTCCCCATTTATCACCACCCTCTGAACTCGCCCTTGTAGCCAGTTTTCAATCCATGTACTCACCCTATGGTCCATGCCAATGGACCTTATTTTGTACAATAAACGTTTATGGGGAACTGTGTCAAATGCTTTTGCAATCATTAAAAAAAAATAATTTTTGAAAAAAAATCATTTAAAAAAAATAATTTTTGAAAAAAAAAAACATTTTTGAAAAAAAATAATAATTTTTGAAAAAAAAATAATAATTTTTGAAAAAAAAATAATAATTTTTGAAAAAAAATAATTTTTGAAAAAAAAAATTTTTGTAAAAAAAAATATTTTGAAAAAAAAATATTTTTGAAAAAAAATTTTTTTTTGAAAAAAAGTAGAATTTAAAAGAAAAATAATTTAAAAAAAAACATTTTTGGAAACAAAAAATAATTTTTGAAAAAAAAAATATTAAAAAAAAATTTAAAAAAATAATTTTTGAAAAAAAATAATTTTTGAAAAAAAATAATTTTTGAAAAAAAATAATTTTTGAAAAAAAATAATTTTTGAAAAAATTAAAAATTTGAAGAAAAAATATTTTTTGAAAAAAAAATTTGAAAAAAAAATATTAAAAAAAAATAAAAAATAATTTTTGAAAAAAAAAATCATTTAAAAACATTTTTTTTGAAAAAAAATTTGCAAATCTAAGCACCTTTTAAAAAAATCACTTAAAAAAAATAATTTTTGAAAAAAAAATAATTTTTGTAAAATAAATAATTTTTGTAAAAAAAATAATTTTTAAAAAAAATAATAATTTTTGTTAAAAAAAAGAAATATTTTGAAAAAAAATATTTTTGAAAAAAGTAAAATTTAAAAGAAAAATCATTTTTTAAAATAAAAAACATTTTTGGAAACAAAAAATAATTTTTGGAAAAAAAATAATTTTTGGAAAAAAAATAATTTTTGGAAAAAAAATAATTTTTGAAAAAAAATACCTTAAAAAAAATGTTGAAAAAAAAAAATTTTTGTAAAAAAAATAAATTTTTGTAAAAAAAAAATAATTTTTAAAAAAATAATTTTTGAAAAAAATTTTTTTTGAAAAAAGTAAAATTTAAAAGAAAAATCATTTTTGAAAAAAAAAACATTTTTGGAAACAAAAAAATCATTTTTGAAAAAAAAATCATTTTTTTTTAAATAATTTTTATTCATGATTATACACAATACATCACATTACTCAGTATACAAAATTCCAAATAGTAATAAATATCCTAATACCCAATGTGATGTATAAATCCATACTACAAAAAGTGCATTTCTACTTTTCTCCCCTTTTTTCCTTTTTCCCCCCTGTTACTCCGATATATACACCTTGTACCAAGCTCTCTCTTTATGAAACCATTCGTGTGTACATACTACTAACCCTAACCCTAACCCACTAACCCCCTAACCCTAACCCTAAACCCTAACCCTAACCCTAACCCTAAACCCTAACCCTAACCCTAACCCTAACCCCTAACCCTAACCCTCTAACCCTAACCCTAACCCTAACCGTAACCCTAACCCAACCCTAACCCTAACCCTAGCTGTAACCCTAACCCTAGCCATAACCCTAACCCTAACCCTAACCCTAGGCCTAACCCTAACCCTAACCCTAACCCTAGCCGTAACCCTAACCCTAACCCTAACCCTAGCCATAACCCTAACCCTAACCCTAGGCCTAACCCTAACCCTAACCCTAACCCTAGGCCTAACCCTAACCCTAACCCTAACCCTAACCCTAGCCGTAACCCTAGCCGTACAGTAAACGTATATGGGGAACTGTGTCAAATGCTTTTGCAATCATTTAAAAAAAATCATTTAAAAAAAAAAATTTTTGAAAAAAAAAAACATTTTTGAAAAAATTTTTTTGAAAAAACATAATTTTTGAAAAAAAAATTTTTGTAAAAAAAAATATTTTGAAAAAAAATATTTTTGAAAAAAAAAATTTTTTTGAAAAAAAGTAGAATTTAAAAGAAAAATCATTTTAAAAAAAAAACATTTTTGGAAACAAAAAATAATTTTTGAAAAAAAATATTAAAAAAAATTTAAAAAAATAATTTTTGAAAAAAAATAATTTTTGAAAAAATTAAAAATTTTTGAAAAAAAAATTTTTGAAAAAAAAATTTGAAAAAAAAATATTAAAAAATTAAAAATAATTTTTGAAAAAACATTTTTTTTGAAAAAAAAAATTTTTTTGAAAAAAAAATCATTTAAAAAAAATCATTTTTGTAAAAAAAAAATAATTTTTGAAAAAAATAATTTTTTTGAAAAAAAAAAAAAATTTTGAAAAAAAAAATAATTTTTGGAAAAAAAAATAATTTTTGAAAAAAAATAATTTTTGAAAAAAAAAAAAATTTTGTAAAAAAAAAAAATATTTTGAAAAAAAGTAAAATTTAAAAGAAAAATCATTTAAAAAAAAAAAACATTTTTGGAAATAAAAAATAATTTTTGAAAAAAAAATATTAAAAAAAAATTTTAAAAAAAAATTTTTGAAAAAAATAATTTTTAAAAAAATAATTTTTGAAAAAAAAATCATTTTTGAAAAACTCAATAAACTTAAAACAACCTAGCCACTACGGCTCAGGCTGCATAAATATTATCGGAAACCAAAATTATCCACATCATAAATTAATATTAGATAACTTCAAAAACAGATTTGTCCCCTTTGTATTAAATTTTTTTTTTTACAAAGGTGACACTACCACATAATTACAGCTGCGACAGAAAAAAAAAAGTTTGGGAGGGGGGGAACACCACAGCTCCGAATGAGCCTGACTGGACGGAACCCCATTTATATAGCCCTATATTTCACTGGATCTGACCAGATTTATCCAGCTTTCATCCCTAGTACCCCCAAAGCCTGGGAAAGTCACATGTACTATTCCCCTAGGCCATGTGAGCACCAGGTGTCCACATGAGAGCCTTAGCTGGCCCCCAAAGGGGGGAACTTGAAACTGCCCATCCTGCCACTCTCCCATGAGGAAAAAGGGGTTATTGAAACCGTTTACCCCTTTCTCCTATCATTCTGGACACAACAGGAAAGGTGGAAGTGTCTGTTACAGACTTTTCACAATGGTTACAGGATACTGACTTGAAAACTCCCCAAGCCAACACAAAAATACAGGATATTTTCAAAAAATTGCAAATCTAAGCATCTTATTAAAAAAATCACTTAAAAAAAATAATTTTTGAAAAAAAAATAATTTTTGAAAAAAGAAATCACTAAAAAAAAATAATTTTTGAAAAAAAAAAATAATTTTTGAAAAAAAATAATTTTTGAAAAAAAAAATTTTTGAAAAAAAAAATATTTCTGAAAAAAAATTTTTTTGAAAAAAGAAATCACTTAAAAAAATTTTTTTTTGAAAAAAAGTAAAATTTAAAAGAAAAATCATTTAAAAAAAAAAAATTTTTGTAAAAAAAAATTATTTTTGAAAAAAAAATTATTAAAAAAAAAAATATATATAAAAAAATTTAAAAAAATAATTTTTGATAAAAATAATTTTTGAAAAAATTAAAAATTTGAAGAAAAAATAATTTTTGGAAAATAATTAAGTTTTGAACAAAAAATTAAAAAAAAAAAAATTTTTTTGAAAAAATAATTTTGAAATAAAATAATTTTTGAAAAAAATAATTTTTGAAAAAAAAAATTTAGAAAAAAAAATTATTTCTGAAAAAAAATTTTTTGAAAAAAGAAATCACTTAAAAAAAATTATTTTTGAAAAAAAAAATCATTTTTGAAAAAAAAAATCATTTTTGAAAAACTCAATCAACTTAAAACAACCTAGCCACTACGGCTCAGGCTGCATAAATATTATCAGAAACCAAAATTATCCACATCATAAATTAATATTAGATAACTTCAAAAACAGATTTGTCCCCCTTTGTATTTAATTTTTTTTTTTTTACAAAGGTGACACCACCACATAATTACAGCCGCGACTGAAAAAAAAAAAGTTTGGGAGGGGGGGAACACCACAGCTCCGAATGAGCCTGACTGGACGGAACCCCGTTTATATAGCCCTATATTTCACTGGATCTGACCAGATTTATCCAGCTTTCATCCCTAGTACCCCCAAAGCCCGGGAAAGTCACATGTACTATTCACCTAGGCCATGTGAGCACCAGGTGTCCACCTGAGAGCCTTAGCTGGCCCCCAAAGGGGGGAACTTGAAACTGCCCATCCTGCCACTCTCCCATGAGGAAAAAGGGGTTATTGAAACCGTTTACCCCTTTCTCCTATCATTCTGGACACAACAGGAAAGGTGGAAGTGTCTGTTACAGAATTTTCACAATGGTTACAGGATACTGGCTTGAAAACTCCCCAAGCCAACACAAAAATACAGGATATATTCAAAAAATTGCAAATCTAAGCACCTTTTAAAAAAATCACTTAAAAAAAATAATTTTTGAAAAAAAAATAATTTTTGTAAAAAAAATAATTTTTGTAAAAAAAATAATTTTTGAAAAAAATAATAATTTTTGAAAAAAAAAAATAATAATTTTTGAAAAAAAATAATTTTTGAAAAAAAAAATTTTTGTTAAAAAAAAGAAATATTTTGAAAAAAAAATATTTTTTAAAAAAGTAAAATTTGGGGCGTGGCCTGGACGGAGACCGAGATGGCAGCTTGACTCACTCGCTCCTGCGAACCGGGGATTGAGTTGGAACTAGCGGGGAACCCACATGCTGAAATCTGCCAAAAAAAGCATGAATCGGTCCACCAGAAGCTCCTCCACCTCCCGAGCCGTCTCAGACACCAGCACGCAGCTCAGTAGGAATATACCAGAGCTCTTCCGATCACAGCGCCTGTCAGCACAGGCGCAGCAGGCCCAGACCCCGAGCTCGCCTAACGCCGATCCCGGTACACAGATGACGGGAGAAACTATGCCCAGCGCAGATCGCGCCCATCTACTGAGCCTGTTCGACCTGGAAAAGGTAGCTTCAGACATTAAAAATACAGTGACAGCTGCCATTGCGGATCTCAGATCGGATATACAGGAGGCAGTCCACCGCATAGGAGATGTGGAAAAGACAACACAGACACACGCTGCAGCCATCAGACAAGTACAGACCACATACGACTCCCAACTCCCTCACCTCCTAGACCTACATAGACACATTGAAGACCTCGACAACCGAGGCAGAAGACACAACATACGGGTGAGGGGAGTCCCTGAAAATGGAGACCCAGGACACTTACAACAAACCATCTGTGCAATCTTTAATAATTTAATTGACCGCCCTACAGATTCACCTATTGAGATGGAAAGGGCGCACCGTGCTTTACGCCCACCTCCTCGCGACAATGAACCCCCCAGAGATGTTGTCTGTTGCATTGTTAACTTTCCATTGAAAGAAGAAATTCTTCGCAAAGCCAGAGAAAGAGGTCGCATCATTCACAATGGATCGGAAATTAAACTTTTCCAGGATCTCTCGCAGATCACGCTACAGAACAGGAGAGCCCTGCGCCCCCTATTGGAACTGCTTAGAGCAAGAAATATACAATATCGCTGGAAATTTCCCTTCGCGCTCTCAGCATCAGCTAGGGGGCGCTCCGCAATACTGCGCACGCCAGAGGACATCCCAATGTTTTGTGAACAACTCGATCTCCCAAGAGTGGATCTGCCAGAGTGGTACACCTTTTACTTTCCTCAGGAACCATGGCTCCCAATCTCAACCACCCAGTCTCCAAAGGCCCAACGTCAGAGATCACGCAAGCAAAGACCAGAACAATCATCGCCGAACACCCGCTCATCCCGACGGGATCTGTATCAGCGCAGTCCAGGATCCCCCTCTTCACCATCTACGAAGAGGGATCGACATGCTTCCTAAATTCTTGCCTTTCAGTGTAAGACATAGACTGCCTCTGAAATAAGTGCCTCAACCGTCTGTCAACCCAGACTCACAGACTCAGTAATACACCTTTGTACCCTCCATCCCTCCCACGGAACTCTCCAAGATGCCCACGAACTTGCACACCGCACAGGACACACCACGCAGGACTTTTCCAACGCGGTGGCTGGTGAGCAATACCTATTTCGATACTAGCATCTCGGGGACAAGTAGTTCAACGTAAACCTTTCTAACTGCAACATACAGCAGAGATTGAATATGGTGAATCCGGCTACATGCTGTCATAGACTTATACTACTCTATACATGCATTTAGAGGCTGAGAGCGAGGCCAAGGAGGGTGGTTAGTAAGATCCGGATATGCAGAATAAACCCCCTTGTACCTACATTATCAGTTCAATGATTCCCGCTCTCCATTCTCGCTTTTTGCTCAGGTAGCAGGTATGAGAGACAACCAATGCTCCGGTCTTTGATACCTATATACTATACTCCCAATACCACTAGATAAAGTTATAATATCCAAAGGAATCCTAAAGAGATATACACGGTTTATCTAGATATAGAGTTACCTATAAGCAGACAGCTCAGAATTT
Source organism: Aquarana catesbeiana (assembly GCF_042186555.1). Taxonomy (NCBI): domain Eukaryota; kingdom Metazoa; phylum Chordata; class Amphibia; order Anura; family Ranidae; genus Aquarana; species Aquarana catesbeiana. Next base: position 166,953,342 of record NC_133335.1, read on the forward strand.
GTTTGCCGTGAACACTGCGGGGAGTGTGTCGCTGGATTCCGGAGTAACACTTGGAATTATAGTGGGTTGTGGGGCTCGAGGAGAGGGATAAATGCAATAGAAGAGCCACTGCTTTTCCCATAATCCACAATATAACATAATTTAGCAATTTATTAACCACCGCATAAGCATGGCCAATCCAGCAATATATAAAGGCAGTGTGTTGCAGCTCCCATAGCGCCTCACGGACAAGGCAACATCTGCAAAACCGGGGTGGCTCGGGCTCCAGCGACGCAGCCCCTGACAGAACGCAGTTAGTACACAGAATAGATAGCATTTATACTAGAATACAGATATATCATAGTAATAGATAACCTCGCTCCTCTTAATAGGCATGTAGAATAAGCAATAACCTGATGTAATCACTCTACAGCTGGAAAAGCTTCCAAACTGTGGACCCTTTTTAGTGCCTATATCGAATAATATATCTTATAAAAAAAAAAAAAAAAAAACACCTTTGCTCCCTCCCCACCCTCTCTACCTACCCTTTCCTACCCAATCTATGCCAGCCTTCTTGGCAGGCGATCTTTTCATACCATCCTCATTTTAACTTAATTTGCCATTACATGTTATTGTTTTTTTTTTTTGTTTTTTGATAAACCTAATCTTAACCTGCCTAACTTTACGAGTTATTACTATACACCCCAGACAGGTTGATGGACACTGTATCTTTTTGCCCTACCAATTTTGAATCATACAGCTGGCAGAATGTGATAGAACAGAGGTGATCGATAAATACCTTTCAGTTATGGTTGGTACTGATTAGATATTGACCTATGTATTCAAAGCAATGTTTAAAGAACTGTTTATACTTAGCTGTTTAAGTATTATTATGTTTAAAGGGTTCCCCACTACACATTATAGCACCACTACTTAGGTCTCTGCACTCACACTCCTCGGGTCGCAGAGACTCCTTGGTCTTCGTTCATCCTCCTGCACCCACACAGCGGTCCGCTTGGACTTTGCTGACACCCCCAGCCCTTTTCTCTCTAGGTGAGATAGCCTGCCTATTCCCACCTCTGGGATCCTCTTTCCACTTACCCCCCTTAGCCTTCCTTCCCTGGCCCCTATCAATCTCTCTACCGTCACTCTTCTTCCGCTCTACTCTTAACCTCTTTGATACAATTACTAAATCCCGCTACAATCCCTCTTTCTCTTCTTTTCACACCTCTTTTTCTTTTTTCACTCTTCCCCTCGCTCTCCCCCGGGGTCGGTCCTCTCCTTCCCATGCTGCCCCGCTCTAAAGTAAATAGCCGTATTATTTTGTGAATACTTCACTATGCAAAACAACACACTCACCTCTTCCTCCCTATCACTGAAGTGTGTATCGTTAAACGCAAAGGGCCTTAATCTTCCAGAAAAACGATCTCAAGTACTGTCATCACTCACGAAACATAAAGCCCATTTCATCCTACTACAAGAAACACATTTTCGCTCCGATGCCATACCCAAAATATCCAATCATATATACCAACAGGCTTTCCATTCCACAAACCCAGATTCTAAAACTAAAGGGGTCTCGATCCTAATATCCAAACATGCTGATTTTCAATTGAGCGACTCTCTAATTGATCCTGGTGGTAGATTCATTTTTCTCAAAGGCACATACGCTACAAAACCAATAACTCTTGCTAACATATATTGCCCAAATGAACACCACGTCACGTTCTTTAGAAAAACATGCGACCTTCTGTCGTCTTTCCAGAGGGGATTGGTAATCCTCGGAGGAGACTTCAACGTCCCTCTAAACCCAGTCCTTGACTCATCATCCGGAACCTCTAATGTCCCATACAGAGCCCTACGTCAGATCAAGCTTGAACTCCAAAAACTAATGCTACATGACGCCTGGCGTACCCTCTTCCCCGCAGTCAAAGACTACACATTTTATTCAGCTCCCCACCAGAAATACTCCAGGATCGATTACTTTTTTCTCTCACAATCAGACCTGAATCACCTACACCAATCCACAATAGAGCCCATGTTTCTCTCTGATCACCATCCCATAACAATCACTCTATCCTTTCCCGAAAAATGCACTAAAACAAAAACCTGGCGTCTGAACCCCTCCCTACTAAAAGACCCAACTACGATTGAACACATACGAAAGCGTCTCCAATTATACTTTGCAGAAAATGCCACCCCAGATATGTCTCCTATTTCTCTCTGGGAAGCACATAAATGTGTGATCAGAGGAGAACTACTAGCCATAGCGGCAAAAAATAAGAAAGAATCCCAAAAGAAAATAACGTCCCTACTTATGACAATCAAATCCCTAGAACTGACACACAAACAGACACAAGCTCACTCAACACTCCAAGATCTAGTGCACGCACGATCAGTACTCCTGGAAGAATTGGGCAGAGTCTCTAGACGACGCTACGTTCTTGGCTAGAGGATTTTCTACGAACACGGCAACAAATGCGGACGTCTGCTAGCTAAGTCAGTACAAGACGCCAAATTATCATCCACGATACACCATATCACCGACTCTCGGGGAACTCCTCTGGCCAAGAGCGATGACATTGCAGGAGAGTTTGAGAAGTTTTACTCCAAACTTTATAACTTACACCCTAACGAGCCAAACCAAACTCCCACTGAAACGCGTACGAACAAGATCAGAGAGTTTCTAGCGAAATACGGTCCGAAACCACTCACATCTCAACAGATCCAAGAGATGGAGAATCCTCTTACCAAAGAAGAACTCGAGATAGCTATCAAACAAATGAAACCCGGGAAAAGCCCAGGCCCAGATGGTTTTACCATCCAATATTATAAGGCGTTCAGTGAGGTGCTTTCCCCGAAACTCATCTCCACATTTAACGCCTTAGCAGATCCCCTCGTTTCCCCGGGAAGAATGCTGTCTGCACACATCTCTGTTATCCCCAAGGAAGGCAAAGACCCTACCCAAGTAGCGAACTATAGACCGATCTCCCTCCTGAATGTGGATATTAAATTGTACGCAAAAATCCTTGCCAACAGACTACTCCCCCTATTGCCTGAAATAATTTCCACAGACCAGGTGGGTTTTATCCCCGGCAGGGAAGCTAGGGATAATGTCATACGCACCTTAAACATACATCACTGGCTCACATCCTCCAGGACGCAAGGATTTTTCCTTTCCCTGGATGCGGAGAAGGCGTTTGACAGGGTGGCCTGGGACTACATGCGGGAAACTCTCATGGCTCTTGGCCTTGAATCGCGCATGTTAACGCACATACTGTCTTTGTACAAATGTCCCACTGCGGCAGTTAGGGTCAATGGTCACCTGTCGAACGCCTTCTCCATCTCCAATGGCACACGCCAGGGGTGCCCCCTATCCCCCCTGATCTATGTTTTAACTCTCGAACCTTTACTGAACAGGATACGAAATAATCCTAATATAAAAGGAGTGACGGTGAAGGGAGCGGAATATAAAGTAGCCGCCTTTGCGGATGATGTATTGCTATCCTTATCATCCCCACGAACCTCCCTGCCTAGTCTTCTCAAAGATATTAACTCCTTTAGCCTTCTCTCTAACCTCAAAATAAACTACGCAAAATCGACGGCCCTAAACATAACCTTACCCACACAAGACTTAACTCATTGCCAAGAATCCTTCCCTTTTAGATGGACCAAAGATGCAATCTCATATCTAGGCATCCAGATCCCAACCCACCTCTCTGATCTATACCAGAAAAACTTCCATATAGCCCTCCTAAACGCCCAAAAACATATGAAAGACTGGATGGCCCTGAACGTCTCATGGTTTGGGCGTTCTGCCCTAATCAAAATGATCATCCTCCCGCGCATCCTATATTTAATCCAGTCAATACCAATCCACTTACCCCCAACTTTTTTCTCGAACTACCAAAAAGCATGCACTACCTTTATATGGAAAAACACGCAACCCCGCATCAAATATTCCCGTTTAACACTTCACAAGACTAATGGAGGAATCGGGTTGCCAGATCTCCATAAATACTATCTGGCGTGCCACCTCACCCGAGTGGCAGACTGGAATGTCCACTCTCTTAAAAAAAAATGGGTTCAACTAGAGAACTCTTTCGTGTCCACTCCCCTACATCTAGTCCCCTGGCTCCCCGATAGGCATTGGCCATCTGGCATCTCTTCCCACCCTCTCATCTATGCATCCCTTCTGGCTCTCAAAAAAGCATCAAAGTTTAAACCGTTTGCACCCACACCGGGACCCCTAACTACTATCAGAGGGAATCCTGCTTTTCCGCCGGGAGAATCTCAACATTTCCTCCACCGGGAATGGCCATATGAAGACGTTTTACCTCTTCAATTTTTCTCGGGGGGCACACCCATCTCCATAGAGAAACTAATTAGCATATCCAAAACATCCTCCTTCCCATTTTGGACTTTTAGGCAAATACAACACTTTCTGTCGACACATACGCAACGTGACAATTGGACAAGACCACTTACGCCTTTTGAAGACCTCTGCCACCGCAAAACACCACAACGCCATCTCATCTCCTTACTCTATACACTCCTCACGGAGGAGAACAACACAATAACACATCCCTCACAAATAGCCTGGAATAAAGATTTCCAAACACCTTTGTCTGGAGAGGATTGGAAAAGGGTATATGAATACTGTCACAAAGCCTCACTAAATGTCGCAATTCAAGAAAATTGCTACAAAATAATAACGAGATGGTACAGAACCCCGTCGCGCCTTCATAAGTTCTCCCCCTCCATCTCCAAACAGTGTTGGAGATGTGAGAGAGCAATAGGCACAATGTGTCACATTTGGTGGGACTGCGACAAGATTCAACCCTTCTGGAGAGAGGTCCACAATCTTATAACACATGTTACCACCTACTCACTAGATTATACCCCAGCACAGTATCTTCTTCATCATACCTCTCTAGGAAGAAAGTCATACCATAAATCGCTAGCCATGCACATGGTAAACGCAGCCAAATTATGCATACCGAACCATTGGCGTTCCAAAGTTGCGCCTTCTATTAGAGAATGGCTGACGAGAATCGAGCACATTAAAAACATGGAAGAATTGATATACATTTCCCAAGACAGAATACACAAGTTCGCATTTACCTGGGCTTGTTGGAACCACTTTACCACATCAGACCGATACCGTCAATTTGTACCATAGGAAAGTCCGTTCAAAGATTAAACTCCTTCCCCAGTTGACTATCGGGGGAACTTACCTCTATCCCATAGCTTTATCTATACCCCTTGCCCCCACCTCATCCCCGGGGGAGAGCGACATATCCCCTACCCGCTCCCTTTCTTTGACCCCCTTTTGTCTCCCCCCTGTCCCCATCCCTCTATTCTCTCTTTATATACTGTCCCTGTCCTTTCCTTGCTCGAATCTCAGACAGCACACACCCCCCGGTGGCCACAGAGCAACGGCAACCGGGGTTTACTCGACCTACCTTCTTCCCTTTTTGTTCGTTGTTCTTTTGTATCTCATACTCAGGTCAGGACGAGTTTCGTCCAAACTCCAGGCAATAACATGTCACCTAACACCTTAGGTTATCACCTATTACAGTGTCTCAAACTGCATAATGTGTAATAACTATTTCATAATCCAAACGGAGACTGTATACTTGTTATGATACTATAGTGATAACGTTATTGTATTTGTATTGCATTGCTGTATACCCTGTTATTCTTTTATAAAATAAAAACGTTTATGGAAAAAAAAAAGTAAAATTTAAAAGAAAAATCATTTTTGAAAAAAAAATAAATTTTTGTAAAAAAAATACATTTTTGTAAAAAAAAAATAATTTAAAAAAAAAATAATTTTTGAAAAAATTAAATAGGATTGGTCCCAGCACAGAACCCTGGGGAACCCCACTACCCACCCCTGACCATTTCGAGTACTCCCCATTTATCACCACCCTCTGAACTCGCCCTTGTAGCCAGTTTTCAATCCATATATTCACCCTATGGTCCATGCCAATGGACCTTATTTTGTACAGTAAACGTTTATGGGGAACTGTGTCAAATGCTTTTGCAATCATTTAAAAAAAATAATTTTTGAAAAAAAATCATTTAAAAAAATAATTTTTGAAAAAAAAAAAACATTTTTGAAAAAAAAAATAATTTTTGAAAAAAAATAATTTTTGAAAAAAAATAATTTTTGAAAAAAAAAATTTTTGTAAAAAAAAAGAAATATTTTGAAAAAAAATATTTTTGAAAAAAGTAAAATTTAAAAGAAAAATCATTTTTGAAAAAAAAATAAATTTTTGTAAAAAAAATACATTTTTGTAAAAAAAAAAAATTTTTTTAAAAAATAATTTTTGAAAAAAATTTTTTTTGAAAAAAGTAAAATTTAAAAGAAAAATCATTTTTGAAAAAAAAAAACATTTTTGGAAACAAAAAAATCATTTTTGAAAAAAAAATCATTTTTTTAAAAATAATTTGTATTCATGATTATACACAATACATCACATTACTCAGTATACAAAATTCCAAACAGTAATAAACATCCTAATACCCAATGTGATGTATAAATCCATACTACAAAAAGTGCATTTCTACTTTTCTCCCCTTTTTTCCTTTTTCCCCCCTGTTACCCCGATATATACACCTTGTACCAAGCTCTCTCTTTATGAAACCATTTGTGTGTACATACTACTACACCTATCTTCGGACCTACAACTTCCTTATCTTCTTCTTACTCTGTTCATACTGTAGGGTGGGCCGTCTTCACCAACCAGGGATTCCAAATTTTTTAAAATTTCTTTAAGTTTCCTGCCCTTACAAACACTGTCCTTTCTTTCCCTATTGTTTCTGACACTGCTCTACGCCAGTCATTTACAGAAGGGGGTTTCTCAGCTTGCCATCTCTTAGTTATTCCCTTTCTTGCCTGGTAGAGGCATCTCCGCACTGCTTTTGTTTTATCCCTCCCATTACCCAGGTTCCCCCCCACCCCTAGAATACATAATTTTGGGTCTAGTTTAAGACTTAAATTCAAGATCTTATTTATGGTCTCGACCACTTCCGTCCAGTAGCGGAATAATTTAGGACATTTCAATACCATATGTAGCAAATCTCCTGTAGTTTGGCACCTAGGACACTTAGTGTCTACTCTTCTCCCCCACTTAAATAGCTTTTGGGGGTATAATATGCCCTATGAAGTAACATTAAGTGCGAAAACTTCTGAGCAGGTGATACCGAAACTTGTTGCCCCCCCTTCAATATCTCCCTCCACTGGGCATCCGACATAGGCCCCAGGTCTCTTTTCCACTTCCCTCTACACTTAAGTTTGTCTGGCCCTTCCCTACTATTTTTACAGATATATTGGTAGAGTTCAGCTATTAATCCTCTTGAACCCTCCAAGCTCTCTATTTTTTGAGGGATGGGTGATTGGCTCCAGCTCGGGCCTTGTTCCCCAAACTGGGCCTGGAGTGCATGCCTAATTTGAATGTAGCTAAAATATGACTGTTTCGGGATACCAAATTCCTCCTTTAGGAGGCAAAGGATTTCAACATGTTGTCATTATATAATTGCTCGAATTTAATTATCCCCTTTACCTCCCATGCCTTGATTTTTCCTATCAATGTCATTTCTTGGAGATTTTTGTTATCCCAAAGAGGCATACCTCTCGCTACCCCCTCGATACCCTTCAGGCCCTTAATACTATTCCAAAGTTTTAGCATTAGTTTAACTGTAGGAGTCCTATATACAAACGAGTTTGCCTCCAGCACCTCCAAAACCCGTCTGTGGGGTGCACCTGTAATCATTATACCTAGATTATTATTACCCATAGGACCATTACCTGATCTCAGATGTTGCAGCTGGGCCGCTAGAAAATAGCAACATGGATGGCCTGCCAAAATCATTTTTGAAAAAAAAATATTAAAAATAATAATTTTTTTTTTTTTAATTTTGAAAAAAAAATTTTTTTGAAAAAAAAAAAATTTTGAAAAAAAAATCATTTAAAAAAATATTTTTGAAAAAAAAAATTTTGAAAAAAAAATTTGTAAAAAAAAATATTTTGAAAAAAAAATTTTTGAAAAAAAAACATTTTTGTAAAAAAAAAATAATTTTTGAAAAATTTTTTTAAAAAAGAGTAAAATTAAAAAAAAAATCATAATTTCTCTGTCACTTAATGCTACATAGCTACATAGTTACATAGTAGGTGAGGTTGAAATAAGACACAAGTCCATCAAGTCCAACCTATGTGTGTGATTATGTGTCAGTATTACATTATATATCCCTGTATGTTGCGATCGTTCAGGTGCTTATCTAATAGTTTTTTGAAGCTATCAATGCTCCCCGCTGAGACCACCGCCTGTGGAAGGGAATTCCACATCCTTGCCGCTCTTACAGTAAAGAACCCTCTACGTAGTTTAAGGTTAAACCTCTTTTCTTCTGATTTTAATGAGTGGCCACGAGTCTTGTTAAACTCTCTTCTGCGAAAAAGTTTTATCCCTATTGTGGGGTCACCAGTACAGTATTTGTAAATTGAAATCATATCCCCTCTCAAGCGTCTCTTCTCCAGAGAGAATAAGTTCAGTGCTCGCAACCTTTCCTCATAACTAATATCCTCCAGACCCTTTATTAGCTTTGTTGCCCTTCTTTGTACTCACTCCATTTCCAGTACATCCTTCCTGAGGACTGGTGCCCAGAACTGGACAGCATACTCTAGGTGCGGCCGGACCAGAGCCTTGTAGAGTGGGAGAATTATCGTTTTATCTCTGGAGTTGATCCCCTTTTTAATGCATGCCAATATTCTGTTTGCTTTGTTAGCAGAAGCTTGGCATTGCATGCCATTGCTGAGCCTATCATCTACTAGGACCCCCAGGTCCTTTTCCATCCTAGATTCCCCCAGAGGTTCTCCCCCCAGTGTATAGATTGCATTCATATTTTTGCCACCCAAATGCATTATTTTACATTTTTCTACATTGAACCTCATTTGCCATGTAGTCGCCCACCTCAATAATTTGTTCAGATCTTTTTGCAAGGTTTCCACATCCTGCGGAGAAGTTATTGCCCTGCTTAGCTTAGTATCGTCTGCAAATACAGAGATTGAACTGTTTATCCCATCCTCCAGGTCGTTTATGAACAAATTAAATAGGATTGGTCCCAGCACAGAACCCTGGGGAACCCCACTACCCACCCCTGACCATTTCGAGTACTCCCCATTTATCACCACCCTCTGAACTCGCCCTTGTAGCCAGTTTTCAATCCATATACTCACCCTATGGTCCATGCCAATGGACCTTATTTTGTACAGTAAACGTTTATGGGGAACTGTGTCAAATGCTTTTGCAATCATTTAAAAAAAATAATTTTTGAAAAAAAATCATTTAAAAAAATAATTTTTGAAAAAAAAAAACATTTTTGAAAAAAAAAATAATTTTTGAAAAAAAATAATTTTTGAAAAAAAATAATTTTTGAAAAAAAAATTTTTGTAAAAAAAAAGAAATATTTTGAAAAAAAATATTTTTGAAAAAAGTAAAATTTAAAAGAAAAATCATTTTTGAAAAAAAAAAAAATTTTTGTAAAAAAAATACATTTTTGTAAAAAAAAAAACATTTTTTAAAAAAATAATTTTTGAAAAAAATTTTTTTTGAAAAAAGTAAAATTTAAAAGAAAAATCATTTTTGAAAAAAAAAACATTTTTGGAAACAAAAAAATCATTTTTGAAAAAAAAATCATTTTTTTTAAATCATTTTTATTCATGATTATACACAATACATCACATTACTCAGTATACAAAATTCCAAACAGTAATAAACATCCTAATACCCAATGTGATGTATAAATCCATACTACAAAAAGTGCATTTCTACTTTTCTCCCCTTTTTTCCTTTTTCCCCCCTGTTACCCCGATATATACACCTTGTACCAAGCTCTCTCTTTATGAAACCATTCGTGCGTACATACTACTACACCTATCTTCGGACCTACAACTTCCTTATCTTCTTCTTACTCTGTTCATACTGTAGGGTGGGCCGTCTTCACCAACCAGGGATTCCAAATTTTTTTAATTTCCTTTAAGTTTCCTGCCCTTACAAACACTGTCCTTTCTTTCCCTATTGTTTCTGACACTGCTCTACGCCAGTCATTTACAGAAGGGGGTTTCTCAGCTTGCCATCTCTTAGTTATTCCCTTTCTTGCCTGGTAGAGGCATCTCCGCACTGCTTTTGTTTTATCCCTCCCATTACCTAGGTTCCCCCCCACCCCTAGAATACATAATTTTGGGTCTAGTTTAAGACTTAAATTCAAGATCTTATTTATGGTCTCGACCACTTCCGTCCAGTAGCGGAATAATTTAGGACATTTCCATACCATATGTAGCAAATCTCCTGTAGTTTGGCACCTAGGACACTTAGTGTCTACTCTTCTCCCCCACTTAAATAGCTTTTGGGGGGTATAATATGCCCTATGAAGTAACATTAAGTGCGAAAACTTCTGAGCAGGTGATACCGAAACTTGCTGCCCCCCTTCAATATCTCCCTCCACTGGGCATCCGACATAGGCCCCAGGTCTCTTTTCCACTTCCCTCTACACCTAAGTTTGTCTTGCCCTTCCCTACTATTTTTACAGATATATTGGTAGAGTTCAGCTATTAATCCTCTTGAACCCTCCAAGCTCTCTATTTTTTGAGGGATGGGTGATTGGCTCCAGCTCGGGCCTTGTTCCCCAAACTGGGCCTGGAGTGCATGCCTAATTTGAATGTAGCTAAAATATGACTGTTTCGGGATACCAAATTCCTCCTTTAGGAGGCAAAGGATTTCAACATGTTGTCATTATATAATTGCTCGAATTTAATTATCCCCTTTACCTCCCATGCCTTGATTTTTCCTATCAATGTCATTTCTTGGAGATTTTTGTTATCCCAAAGAGGCATACCTCTCGCTACCCCCTCGATACCCTTCAGGCCCTTAATACTATTCCAAAGTTTTAGCATTAGTTTAACTGTAGGAGTCCTATATACAAACGAGTTTGCCTCCAGCACCTCCAAAACCCGTCTGTGGGGTGCACCTGTAATCATTATACCTAGATTATTATTACCCATAGGACCATTACCTGATCTCAGATGTTGCAGCTGGGCCGCTAGAAAATAGCAATGTGGATGGCCCGCCAAAATCATTTTTGAAAAAAAAATATTAAAAAAAAAAATAATAATTTTTTTTTTTAAATTTTGAAAAAAAAAATTTTTGAAAAAAAAAAAAATTTGAAAAAAAAATCATTTAAAAAAAATATTTTTGAAAAAAAATTTTTGAAAAAAAAATTTGTAAAAAAAAATAAAAAAAAATTCACTTCCGTGTTCCGGGGGGAGTGGTCTAAGCATGGCAGCGTGAGAGCGATGTAGACCGGAGCATAGCGGTATCACAGCGCACCCTCCAGCAGACCGGCTATCAGTCACCAGACCCAGTACATGTCGAGGCGGGGTAGGAGTGCAGGAGTGCCGTACACTCCCAAACACTCGTACATTACCCGCTACCTGACGGTGAAGAGAGATCTGGAACAGCCAGCGGACGCCAGTGTCAGTATGGCTCTGACAAAAGAGCCGTTGTCGGAGGTATCACTACAGGCACCAGCTGCTGCTTTGCTACAGAGGGGTGGATCGTCTACACCGATGGGAGCAGTTGATGCGGAGCCCTCGTCAGCAACTCATACAGCTATAAATGAAGAGGTTCAGGTATGCTCGTATACTGCATATAATACACAGACACAGGAGCAGGGGATAGAGCCGGACATTAGACAGCTTATTCAAGCTCTCCCTACTAAAGATGACATCCAAAAACTCCTGGTCAGTATAACGGGGGCACTAAGGGAGGAGATGGAGGAGGTGCGTGCCAAAGTAGTGGCGTAGATGACAGAGTGCACAATCTTGAAAAGCTGCAAGGCACATCAGATACACGGTTAGAGATGATTGAAGAAAAATTGCAAAAGCAACACCAGCGATTGGTTATGCTACAACTGCAGTCTGAGGAATCAGAAAATAGAAGTAGGAGGAATAATATTCGGATTAAGGGGGTCCCGGAGGATATCGAGGGACCCGCTCTAAGAGATACAGTGATGGCCATTTTAAATCAAGTGTTGAAGAACCCCCCGAATACTCCTATTGAGCTTGATCGCGTACATAAAGTTCCCACGACTCGTAACCCGGCACAGACTAATCCACGGGATGTCCTGTGTAGAGTACACTTTTTCAGGATAAAAGAGAACATACTCAGAGCTGCATGGCAAGAGGGAACAGTGAAGTATGAGGGGGCTGAAATACAAATATATCCAGACCTGTGTAGACAAACCAAAATCAGGAGGCGCATTTTAAAGCCCCTTCTGGACTATCTACTCTGTAAAGGTGCCACATACAGATGGGGTTACCCACTTGCAGTAATAGTTAAAAAAGGGGGGCGAAGCTTCAATTTAAGAGACCCTGCACAACTTCCAGACCTTTTTCATTTTTTGGGTGTAGAGGCCATTGAGGTCCCTAATTGGACAGAATTACCAACACTAATAGAGCAACCCATCCAACAGCTGCAATGGCAGCGGGAGAGAAACAGACGGGATTAAGGGAAAACGCAGCATACATGGGGTCGCAACCCACCACAGGAATAAGAAATGAACAGATAGAGAATTAGATGATCCCACGAAGGGAAAACATTTTTGTTCTTGATTTTTTTTTTTTTTTTTTGGGAGGAGGGTGGGGGAGGGTCGACGTATGGTGTAGGAAGTATGCTCTGTATACATGGAATGGGGATTCCCCCCCCTTTTTTTTTTTTTTTCTCCCTCCCACATCCCCCACTCACATATCTTTTTCAGTATAGCGAGGGGAGTCCCTTTTTTTTTTTTTTTCCCTCTTTTTCTCCCCCTCCTCCCTTCCCCTTCATTGGTTTACCAGAGGTTTATGGAAATTTGTGAGAGGGTCATAGTGTGGTTGATAAAATCATGTATGGGGATTTATCTACGTATATACTTATGAGTTATATGAACTTTTGAACTTATGAACTTATGAACTATATGAACTTTTGTGGGGGTGGGGGGTACGTTTTTGTTTTAGGGTGAAAAGGGAGGGGAGGAGAGAGGAGGAGGAGAGGGGGGGAGAGGAGGAGAGGGGGGGAGAGGAGGGAGGGAGGAGAAGGGGAAGATTTTTTTATTTTTTTTTTTTTTCTCCCTCCCACATCCCCCACTCACATATCTTTTTCAGTATGGCGAGGGGAGTCCCTTTTTTTTTTTTTTTTTCCCTCTTTTTCTCCCCCTCCTCCCTTCCCCTTCATTGGTTTACCAGAGATTTATGGAAATTTGTGAGAGGGTCATAGTTTGGTTGATAAAATCATATATGGGGATTTATCTACGTATATACTTATGAGTTATATGAACTTTTGAACTTATGAACTTATGAACTATATGAACTTTTGTGGGGGTGGGGGGTACGTTTTTGTTTTAGGGTGAAAAGGGAGGGGAGGAGAGAGGAGGAGGAGAGGGGGGGGAGAGGAGGGAGGGAGGGAGGAGAAGGGGAAGATTTTTTTTTTTTTTTTTTCTTCTCCCCTCCTTAAAGGGGAGTAGAAATTTAATGGGTCCTTTGCGATAGGATGGGCAACAGAGAACCAGGGTGTAGCCTCGGAGGGGGAAGATGGGGGAGGGGTACATGTAGAACTTAGAAGGTACTGGTAGGAGGGGAATGTAAGAATGGGAGGGGTGGGGGAGGGGTTTATGTATTGGTTGGTTGTAGTCTCGGTAATGGTAGCCCGAATGGAGTAGAAGACTAATAATAAATAACACATATCACATATCATATATCACAATTCACGATTGATAAGCAAGAACTTTTGCTACGTCTGTCAGCATAGGAATATGTGAGCAGTGACGGACGTCTTATATAAGGTAGTGGTTGCACACGATAGAGAGTAGTGTTTTTTCTTGTTTTGTGTGGCTTTTTGTCTTTTTTTTTTTTTTTTTTCATGTTTGCTGTGAGTTAGTTCCACGATGGGTAGAATACGAGAGTATAGCACTTGATGCACCGCCACTGGGGTCAAGGGGTAAAATAGGGGGGAGGGGGTATCCTCCTAGGAAGGTATTCAGTACACTTGCTCCCTCATTGGTAGAATAGTATGTTTTAATATCCTGGTTTGGGAAGAAAATCCCACATTTAAGAAAACCTGTATGAACTGGAAGAAGTAGGGGTTTAGATAGTTTGAATACTTGCCGTCTCGCCAATGTCTAATAATAGAGGTCGGATGGGGTATCTTTGGTTCCTGCTTTTGGTTTTGTTTTTTGTTTTTTTGTTTTTTTTTTTGTTTTTTGTTTTTTTTTTTTGTTTTTTGTTTTTTCCTTGTGGGCCTGGGAAATCACCCTAATATGTATTATTGGGAGATGAAGGGGAGGGGAAAAGAAGAGGGGGGGAAGAAGAGAGGAAAAAGAAAGGAAAAAATGTGTGATAGGATTTTCAGTAAAGTATGAATATATAATGGGGGGATGATGGAATCCGTCTGTTGGTTATGAGCAAACAATGGGTAAGGGGGCCAACCAGCAAGGGGCCTAAATGGATAAGTGAAGGAATGTGATATTTACACGGGGTTGCAAGCAGATATAGGGTGCATGTGGATAGATACTACTGCTCTGATCTCTGCCGGGCTTATTCACTCTCCCCAAATTTATACGCCTCTCCTCCAAGTGGAGGGAAGTCGGAGGCGTTTAACTTTTTAATTTCTTTTACTAAGCAAATAGCAGGCAGCCTTGCAGTTGCATAAAGCCAGCTATAGCTTAGATTATAAATTACTCAGGGGCTTGGACAACTTGCCAGATCCTGAGAAACAGCTTTTTTTTTTTTTTTTTTTTTTTTTGGGGTAGGGTTGCCTTATTGTACCGTCCCCCGTATTCCCCTTACACTGGTGACTTGCTAGAATTAAGGGGTAAAATGACTAGGATAACTCTGACCTCCTATAATGTGAAGGGGCTAAATAGTCCAGAGAAACGCACCAGATTGTTAACTGAACTGAGGAGGATGAAATCCCAAATCATTTTCTTACAAGAGACACATTTTAGAAATGATAAAACTCCAAAATTGGGGAACCGCAGGTTTCCTACAGTGTACCATGGTGCCTCCCAGACCGCAAAGGCGAATGGGGTTTCAATTTTGATTTCGAATCAGATACCATGGAAAGAATCAAAGATAATTACGGACGAGGCAGGTCGTCTTCTTATTGTAAAAGGATTTCTATGTGAACAAAAGGTTACGTTAGTAAACCTGTATCTACCAAATGAGGATCAAGTCTCAGCTCTTGAGACGTATCTGAATTTGGTACATCAAAATAAAGAAGGGATCCTGATGGTGGGAGGGGATCTAAACATGGCATTGGATCCGGCTCTGGATGTCTCAAAGGGAGTGTCTCATTTATCTTATATAAAACTGCGCAGAGCAAAGAGATTGCTACAAGATTTGCAATTAATGGACACTTGGAGGACCCTCCATGCACACGACAGAGATTATACTTTTTTTTCAGCTAAACACAAGACATATACTAGAATTGACTATGTTTTTCTATCGCAGAATGCACTGTCGTGTATATTGGAGGCTTCCATAGGCTCATTCACATTGTCGCACCACGCACCAACCAATTGTGTTTTAGAATGGGGTGATATAAGCCCCCGGGAATGGAACTGGAAGATGAATGAGACACTCCTGAAGGAACCAGAGTATGAGAATCAGATAGCTCAGGAAGTGGAATCCTTCTTTATAAACAATAAATCAGGGGAAACAACCCCATTTTGCAGATGGGAGGCGCATAAATGTTACATTAGGGGAATCCTCATATCTTTAGGAGCTCATAGGAAACGCTCTCTTGGCGCTAAGCTGGACACCCTGCTTGGAGAAATCCGTATACTCGAACAAGCGCACAAGAAATCTCATGCACAACAGACGGAGGAGAAACTTTCGGGTTTACGAGGTGAATTAAATCTATTATTAATAGATAAAGCAAAAGCTAAGCTGGCCCGGTGTAGACGTGTATACTATGAATACGGAAATAAGCCTAGCAGGGTGCTAGCAAATGCGCTCAGAGAGACAAGAGCTCGGAATCATATTGAGCGTATTAAAACCCAGGGAGATACGTTAGTCAGCTCCTCACAGGCAATTGCGAAGGCATTTAGGGATTATTATGCCAACCTATATCAGATAGAGGGCCAAATGCCTACTTCAAGAACATCTGATAGATGGGAGTCGGCAAAAGAATACATATTGGCTTCAGGAATGCCTAAGATACCTGAAGAAGGAGCAGGAGACATAGATGGCCCAATTACAATAGAAGAATTTTCAGAAGCCCTGAAATCGCTGAAGCCAGGTAAGGCCCCAGGTCCTGATGGGTACACCTTGCTGTATTATAAGACCTTCTCGGAAAAACTGGCACCTCAATTTCTAGCTGCTTTTAACTCAATACGTGATGGGCAAACGATGCCCATGGAAACATTAATGGCCCACATAACAGTAATTCCGAAGGAGGGAAAGGACCCTGCCCTATGTGCTAGCTATCTCCAATCTCATTGCTAAATGTAGACCTCAAGATCTTTACAAAAATACTCGCTAATAGATTAGTGACATACATCCCCGCTCTAGTGCATCAGGATCAAGTAGGGTTTACCCCTAATAGAGAGGGTAAAGAAAACACGCAAAGGGTTCTAAATGCCATATACATATCTCAATATTATCAAAAACCCCTAGTGCTTATATCTACTGATGCAGAAAAAGCATTTGATAGGGTAGACTGGACATTCCTGAGAGCCACATTACAGCATATAGGATTGAAAAGCGGGATGCAGAACTGGATTTCTAGTCTGTACTCATATCCTAAAGCAAGGGTGAAGATTAATGATACAATGTCTGAATCATTCGCTATAAATAATGGAACGCGGCAGGGATGTCCACTCTCTCCTATCATATTTATCCTCACACTTGAACCCTTTTTGAGAACAATACGGGCCAACCCAGATATTAGGGGCATTTCAATAAAAGGGGAAGAACATAAATTGGCCGCATATGCGGATGACTTGCTATTCTTCATAACCTCTCCAGTTGTATCCCTACCATCTTTATTATCTGAGTTACGCATATATGGAGGGGTATCCAATTTCAAGGTCAACTATAGTAAGTCTGAAGCGATGGGTGTGGAAGTGAATACTGCGTTACAACATCAGCTTTCGGATCACTTTGCTTTTAGATGGACGAATTCACATATATGCTATCTAGGGACTAAAATACCGAATAAGCTTAAAAGAGTGTTTGAACTCAACTTTGCCCCATTGATACGACAGATTAAACTGGATTTTCAGCGGTGGGACAAAGAAGTCTTCACGTGGTTTGGTAGGATTAACATCATCAAAATGAATGTAATGCCGAGATTGTTATACTTATTCCAGACCCTACCTATAAAGCTCCCCTCAGGGTTTCTGAGGGACCTGAGATCAAGATTTGTGAGGTTCATATGGGCGGGCAAAACAGCGAGACTACGTAGAGATATTCTGTCATTACCAAAGGAGAGAGGAGGGGTGGGATTTCCGGACCCGGTGGGTTATTATGAAGCATCACATCTAGCACGGGTAGCGGATTGGTGTGTACTACATAAGGAAAAGCCTTGGATACATATGGAGCAAGCAACGATCGATATACCCCTGGAGGGATTAGCATGGCTTTGGGAGGTAGAGATACCACAGGCGGCGAGAAGACACCCCATTGTGGGTGCTACACTCCAATCCATCAAAAAGATATTTAAGAAAACTAAGATGTCGACTCATCCAAGTCCCATGATACCAATCCTGGGCACATCGGCTTTTAAGCCAGGTCTTATAGACCAAGGTTTCAGGGATTTGAGGAGAAGAGGCATTAGCAGGATCATACATTTTTCAATTGACAATCATGTGATGACTAAGGGGGAGATTGAACGGGTGTTCTCATCTGACCTAGATCCATTTAGGCAAATACAGCTTAATGCCTTCCTTCGATTAATTAAGCAACGAGTGCCAATGGTACGTAATCCATCTAGGTTTGAACAGATATGCCTAAAAGGTGAAACATTGAGACATTCACTCTCTTTTATGTATGCATTGTTGACGGAGTTAGAAGCCCCACAAGAGTTGGCTTTTATACAAGCATGGGAGAGGGACCTCGGGGTTAGGTTCTCCGAGACACAGAAAAATAAGATCTTTATGTTTACGCACAAGGCGTCAATGGCAACCAGATATCAAGAAGGGGGGTATAAAATCTTGACCAGGTGGTATAGAACCCCGGAAGTACTGAATCGGATATTTCCACAAATATCCAATTTATGTTGGCGCTGCCAGGGTGCGGAGGGCACCATGTTACACATATTCTGGGAATGTAGTGGACTGAAAGAATTTTGGAAAATGGTCTCTGAAACAGTTAAAGAAATTACAGGTGTGTCTCTTGGTGAAAACCCTGCAGCTTTTTTGCTGCATGATATTCCGTTACCTATTGATAAATATAACAAATCTCTCTTAAGGCACCTGCTTACAGCAGCAAAAGCTTGTATCCCGGCACTCTGGAAAAGTACGGTAGCTCCGACCAAAATACAATGGATTAGCAGAATAGCAGAGATCCAACAAATGGAAAATCTTACCATGACGCTGAGAGAGCAAGAAGACAGGTATCGGGAAATCTGGACTCCTTATATTACATACAGGGAGCAGAATCCTTAAATAAAGTTTCTAGCGGGGGGGGGGGTGGACGGTATGATGAGGCATAATATTAATATTAATTTTTGATTTTTTTTTTTTTTTTTTTTTTTCTTTTCAATTTATTTATTTATTTATTTTTGTTGTAGTTCTCTTTTTTCTTCTTCTGTGTCTCTTTTTTTTTTTTTAATATCATTTCAAGTTTATTGAAAAAAAAAAGAATAGCAACAAAAGAATACACTGTATATTGCAAATTTTGCAGATGCAACTGCGTACTTTCCGTCTTTTTACAAAATAAACAGTTAGTGTGAAACTCGTGTAGAAGTCTAAATGTTTAACAGACACCGCATCACTGAGGTTATTTCCACTAAGCTGACTTTGTGACTGTAAAAAATACAATATAATATTTCTATCTACGCATTCGTAAGCCATTGCGACAAACATTTCTTATCAGTTGTTCAGATTGTTTATTGTTGAGAACAGGCAGAAGTGTGGTCTCTATGATTCTCTGAGACAATCTAACTCACGTCTATAAGAGAAGTACGGATTTCCAAGATATATACCAGTGAGAACATAGGCTATAGATCAACCATAAAGTGGTAAGAAGTTAGATGTAGAAAAAGAAGTAAGAAAAAGTAAAGGAAATAATGATGTGAAGGGCAGAAATAGAATACAGAGGCAGGGCACCCGCCCAGACCGCGAGGTCCCTCCCAAACCTAGTTCAGGAAGGGAATTCTACAGAGTATTTGAAAAGCAACCAGGGTTGCCATGTTTTGTGGAATCGTTCGATATGGCCTTTGTCTTGAGCCAGTACGTCTTCCATTTCGTGGATTTCACTGACTCTCGACAGCCAATCCCTAACAGTTGGAGTAGATGTAGAGAGCCAGTGCAGAGGTATTTGAGATTTGGCTGCATTGAGGAGGTGAATCGTCAACGAGCGTTTGTAGCGTTTAAAAGAGGTATTGGACAAGTGTAGTAGACAACATGCTGGGGTCAGTTCTACTCTGGTTTCTGTAATTTTTTTAATTAAAACCCTAACTTCATTCCAGAATGGTTCAATTTTGTGACAATGCCACCAGATGTGGGCTAGTGTGCCTTTTTCGGAGAGACATCTCCAGCAAGTGTCTGGTTTTTGTGTATCCCATTTGTGTATTTTGTCAGGAGTGCTGTACCAATGGGTCAGAAGTTTGTAATTTGTCTCTTGCAGTTTTGTGCTTATGGAACATTTATGTGCTAGGGCAGCCACGTACCTCCATTGTTTGTCTGAGATCTCCAATTCAAGTTCTTCCGACCATCTCCTCCTGTGCCCGTCCGATATCTCAGTCCCCGAGCGATTCAGCCACTCATATGCAACAGAAGTGGCCTTTTTAATTGGAGTTCCCTCCCGACACGCCGACTCCAAAGCCGTCAGGGGTCTATATAGTGTTTGAGGTTCTTTAATGTTACCTAAATAGCTTCTTAGTTGGAAATATGTCCAGAGTTTCAGTTGGGGTCGGTTTATGTCTGTCTTAAAAGACGACCAATCTCTGAGTTTGTTTTCATTATAGCAGTCTCCGGCCAGCAAGGGATCCCCCTCTGGAATCGTCTTAAGAGTCAGGTTATGTAGGCCTGGGGCAAAGTCTGGATTATCTGTCAGGGGCGTTAGAGGGCTGGGTGTTGTGGTCAGCTTTTTTTGTTTAGCTAGGCCTGTAATGATCTTCAGTGTGGTACCAGTGATCGGGTGCAACCTAACAACATGAGGTAACGTTTTGATAGAGGACCATGGCAGGTATTTAAGCGGCAGCGTGGCAAGCGTTGACTCTAGTGATACCCAGTCTTTCTCCGACTCATGGCAATGCCAGTCTATGATTCTGGTTATGTGTGAGGCCTGGTAGTAACTGCGGAAGTTCGGGAATTGGATTCCTCCTAGATCTTTGGTTTTGACCAGGGTGCCTAGTTTGATTCTGGGTTTTTTATGTTGCCAGAGAAATCTCGTGACCATTGTATTAAGTTCGTTGAAAAATTTCTGAGGTATCTCTATCGGTAGTGTGCGGGTCAGATATAAAAATTTGGGTAGTATGACCATTTTTACTATGGCTGCTCTGCCGAACCAAGAGAAATAGTTCTCATTCCAAGCTGTTAGATCTTTCGCACAATTTTTTAGAAAGGTCACAAAATTTCTCTCATATTCCATTTTTAGGGATGGTGTAAGCCAAATTCCTAGATATTTTAGTTTGGTCCTGTCCCAGTTAAATGTTGAATTCGCCTGTGTTAATTTGAGTACACTGTCTGGAAGGGAGAGGTTCAGAGCCTCTGACTTTGTGTAATTAATTTTTAGATTGGATAAAAATCCGTAGTGTGCGAATTCTTGTAACAGGTTGGGGAGTGTTATAGTCGGTTTCGTTAAGAAGAACAATAAGTCATCTGCGTATGCAGCTACTTTGTACTCTCTATTTTTAATCTGGAAACCTTGTATTGCTGTGTTCTTTTTCACTGTTCTAATAAAGGGCTCTAGTGAGAGAATAAATAAAAGGGGCGATAGGGGGCAACCCTGTCTAGTCCCATTTTTAATATATACTTTTTCTGAGAGAATTCCGTTTATTTTTAATTCCGCTGTTGGGTTCTGATAGAGGGCCGAGATCCAATGCAACATGTTCGGACCTAAGCCCACCCCTCCACATACCGCCAGCATGAAGTCCCATGCCACACGATCAAAGGCCTTCTCCGCGTCTGTTGAGAGGAGAAAGCCTTCGATCTTCCGTTGTCTCACAGCCTGTGTTAGCAAGAGAGCTTTAGTAACATTGTCTCTGGCCTCTCTGTTTGGCATAAAGCCCACCTGCTCCAAGCCAATTAGTTTTGAGAGCAGCGGCCCCATCCTCAATGCAATGATCTTCGCGAACAGCTTGGCATCGAGGTTCAACAAAGAGATGGGACGGTAGCTAGCACATTCCTCTGGGTTTTTGCCTTCTTTCGGTATAACCGCAATATGGGCAGAAAGAAAACCAGGAGTGATACGTCTTGGCTTGGATAAGGCGTTCAATGCATCTTTTAAGGGTTCAGTCAGAATCTCTATGAAGGATTTGTAATATGTGGCGGAATATCCGTCAGGACCCGGGCTCTTGCCTGGTTTTAGTAATTTGATGGCCTGTTTGACTTCCTCTGTTGTGATTGGGGCCTCTAGGAGATCTGTATCCTCCTTGGGCAGAGATGGTAGTCCGCTATGTCTTATGTAGTCTTGTATGATTTGTGTCCTATCTCCTAGCATTTGTGGAGGTTTATGTTGTGGGGGCAGGTTATAAAGCTTCATATAGAAAGCGTGGAAGTGATTAGCTATTGCCTCAGGTGTTACCTCGAGCTTTCCCTCTTTGGATCTGATACCAACTATCTGATTGATTGAATTTTGTTCTCTGAGGGCCCTCGCCAAGAACCTCCCAGCTTTGTCACCTGACTCATAATAGAGTCGCCTCTTAAAGAAAAGAATCCGTTTGGCTTTAGTGTGGAGAATCTGCTGTAGATCCTTCCTTGCCTCTAGGAGGCTCCTGGCTGAGGTCTCCGATAGAGATTGTTTATGTGATAGTTCTAGTGACTCAATTTGGGTGAGTAATTTTCTGATCTGGGCATCTCTTTCTTTTTTGCGCGTTGAACCCATCCCTATCAGAACTCCTCGTATGGTACATTTATGTGCTTCCCATACTAGTAGGGGGTCTATCTCAGGTGTGTTATTATGTTTGAAAAAATCGGTTATGTTGTTTGTAAGTACAGGTAGGAGTGTCGGATCTGATAATAAAGACGTGTTCAGTCTCCATGTCTGCTGTTGTCTACTTGAGTTCTGTAAGTCCAGTGTCAGTGAGATAGGTGCGTGGTCCGATATTGTTTGTGTACCTATTTTCGCGGCGGAGATTTTTGATAGATCTCTCTGAGGGACAAATATGCAATCCAGCCGGGCATATCTGTTGTGTGGTGTCGAGAAATGAGTGTAGTCTCTACCATCGGGATTGAGGAAGCGCCAGGAGTCCACCAACTGGAGTTTGTGTAGGAGTGATTTAATCTTTTTCAGAATTTTATAGGTAATGCAAGTCCTTCCATTGGACGTATCTAGAAGTGGGTTTAGAGGTACATTAAAATCCCCCCCAAGTATAATACAACCATCGGCGAACTCCTGTAGCTTCCCCACGATGAGTTGGCAAAAAGTTATGTGGGACTTATTTGGGAAGTATACATTGGCGAGAGTCAAAGGTAAGTCATTGTATGTACCCTTCAGGAACACGAATCTGCCCTCAGGGTCACACAGCTGTTCATTTAGTTTAAATGGTGTGTCTCTGCCTATTAGTATCGTGACCCCTTTTGATTTAGAATCGGCTGTGGTAGCATGGAAAGCTCTCGGGAACTGTGGGGATGTTAATTTGGGGATGTTGTTTGTTTTAAAATGGGTCTCTTGTAGGAATACAAATTGAGGTTTACCTTTTTTAAGTTCTCTGAGCAGAGTGGAACGTCGCTCGGGTATATTTAAGCCTCTGATGTTGTGGGAGATCACAAGGGGACGATTCCCCAGCGATGAGTATACCATAGTGTCGGCAAAGGAGGAGACGGCCGGATTTCGAATCTGTAAAGACAAGACTGTTAAATAAGGTTTGACACTTGATCTTCACTCAGATATAGAATATTTCTAATAGCCCGGGCGGGTGCCCCTCCCCCACTAAACAAACAGGAAAGTAGAGAAGGAGGAGGAAAAAGGGTGAGTAGTAAAAGAAGAGAAAAGCTTATCAGGGAGTTATTACTATGGGGGTCAATCTCCAGAGGTGCCTAAACCACCCTAGGTGGAGATGTACCCCCAGGCGTAAAATATCACGTAAAATTTGTGGGGACTGTGGGAAGCGACTACGACTAAGCGTAGCTTAGGCTCCAAATAAATGGAGTGCTGTGTAAACTATGAATGTACAGTCTCAACGTGACACACACGGAGGCTCACATTAGTAAAAATATTGATATTATGAAGGTCACACCCGACCAGGATGTGTAACAAGTAAACTCGGGTCTAAACGTGGAAACCAGAACCTGAACTCTTACAGAATGTAACTTTAACAATTATGTCATCAGACTATCATCTAATTAGATAGCCCTAGCTGTCACCCGTGGATACACCCCCCATATATGTACATAATCAGATCTAATCTGCATACAATAATTCTGTTCAGAGCGGTAGGAGAGAGAGAAAAAAAAAAAAAAAAAAAGGGGGGGGGGTTTTGTGGAGGTGAGGAGGAGGGGGGGGCAGGGTTTAAAAGGGGGGGAGGCAGAAGGGAGGGGGGGGGGGTGGGGGGGTAAAGGGAGAGGGGAGGGGGGGGAGAGGAGGCGACAACAAACAACTTTTACTCCTATTAACCCTCCCCCATCCAATCCCCTCGCTCCCGCACAGTTTTGTAAATCTTCGTGGTTTGCAGCCTGAATCCCAGTGCTTCAGGGCTAGGTGTTGGTGTAGCAGTGAGCCACGTCCAGGGCACATCTGTCGTCACATCTGGGGTCAAGGTCCCTCCTTCAATCAGCAAGAGATATGGACCTGAAGGCGTAGATCTTCCTCTGATCAAGCTTCAGAGCTCGCATCTTAAGGTTAATGGCTGTGCAGGGAGCTATGGGATGTTGTCATAAGTACCCCTCCGGGTGATGCTTGTGGAAGTGTTCATCCTTTTTTCCCTTCCTCCATCGTCCCTCTCCCTTGGGGGGAATGTTCCACAGGCGACAGCAATATGACAGAAACGTCAGTGTGGGAAGAGTTGTGCTTTAGACTGCAGGTTTGTTAAGGTCATATCTATTGTGGTATAAAGGGAACTATTCACATTCCTGGGCTCTGGATGGGCCGGCCAGTCTCCTTGGGGTATCTGCGTGGGAGCTGTTTCCTTTATTCTGTTTGTGTTTTTTCGATAGCCTTTTGTCTGGAGAAGAAAGTGGGGAGGTGGGGGGGCTCCTGACCAAGGGTGGTTGTAAGATTTCCTCATACCATTCCGGTAAATCCATTGGTTCCAGGTCTAATGCTTCACAGAACTCTGGTAAATCTGCTGGCGAACGCAGGATAACTTGATGGCCATTATAGGTAACTGTGAGCGCGAAGGGAAATCTCCAAGTATATCTCAAGTCTTTTGCTCTCAGTTTCTCCAGCAGGGGTCGCAGTGCACGTCTGTTCTTCAGAGTAATCTGAGAAAGATCCTGGAACAGCATAATCGTGGCGCCATTAAATATGATTTGCTCATTTCGTCTCGCTTTTCGCATAATCTCTTCTTTAGTAGCAAAGCTTTGTAAGCAACAGATTATGTCACGGGGCGGTGCAGTATCTGAGCCTCTGGGCCTGAGAGCTCTGTGAGCTCTTACAAAATCGATTTCCATGTCTTCCTGCCTCTCAAGCAGGCTGTTGAAGACTCTCCGGAGTGCTGTGGTGATCTGGTCTTGATCCACTGATTCCGGGATCCCCCTGACTCTAATATTACACCTCCTCCCCCGGTTATCGAGATCTTCAATGTGTCTATTCATGTTAATAAAGTGCTGCATGTGGTTTGACGAAACCAGCTCTAGCTTGTGGATTGCTTTATCTCTCTGTCTGCCTGCACTTTCGGCCGCCGCCATCTTTTCATTTATCACCATCATGCTTGTTTTCAGATCCGTTATGGCGGCAGAAAACGTAGCTTTTATGTCTGCAGCAAATACCGACATGTCCGCAAATGTGAGCGGGTGGTCCGGTTTGGACTTACCCCTACTGATGTCTTCAGAAGCGGACAGTGAGTCCTCGCTCTCCCCATCCTCCTGTGGCGTCGGCGCCATCTTGCTTCTCGGGGTCCCGCTACGGGCCGCTGAATTATGTCGGAAGATTTCAGCGATGTTGGCACTGGCAGAAGCCGAGTTTCGGCGTGTCCGTGGTCCAGGCGTCCAGTGTAGCTTTCTGCCCGGCATTTGTGAGCTGTAGGTCGGGTGTAAGGGCTTAGAACCTCCGCGTGTGCCCCAGAGCCTCCTCAGTGAGCAGCCATTCCCGCCGCGTGCCAAGCCACGCCCCCTCTTTTTTTTTTTTTTTGGGGTGTCTTGTTTTTTGGCTTTGGAGGACAATCAGGGCTATCCCTGGTTAAGGAAAATGTAATAAGAGTAGGAATTATTACGGGTATGTATTAGAACAATAAGAAGGTAAGATGAAATGATATGTTTTTTGCCTAAAGACAACATAATTTCTTCATAAAGGTGATAGTAATTGGCGATTTTCAAGAAGATATTTGTAAAATAGAATATGTAGGTGGCGATGTACTCATATGTAATATTGTACTATTATTATTGTGGAAAAAACGAAAATAAAGAATTAAAAAAAAAAAAAAAAAAAAAAAAAATTTGAAAAAAAAATCATTTAAAAAAATATTTTTGAAAAAAAATTTTTGAAAAAAAAATTTTGAAAAAAAAACATTTTTGTAAAAAAAAAATAATTTTTGAAAAAATTTTTAAAAAAAAAGTAAAATTAAAAAAAAAAATCATAATTTCTCTGTCACTTAATGCTACATAGCTACATAGTTACATAGTAGGTGAGGTTGAAATAAGACACAAGTCCATCAAGTCCAACCTATGTGTGTGATTATGTGTCAGTATTACATTATATATCCCTGTATGTTGCGATCGTTCAGGTGCTTATCTAATAGTTTTTTGAAGCTATCAATGCTCCCCGCTGAGACCACCGCCTGTGGAAGGGAATTCCACATCCTTGCCGCTCTTACAGTAAAGAACCCTCTACGTAGTTTAAGGTTAAACCTCTTTTCTTCTGATTTTAATAAGTGGCCACGAGTCTTGTTAAACTTTCTTCTGCGAAAAAGTTTTATCCCTATTGTGGGGTCACCAGTACAGTATTTGTAAATTGAAATAATATCCCCTCTCCAGCGTCTCTTCTCCAGAGAGAATAAGTTCAGTGCTCGCAACCTTTCCTCATAACTAATATCCTCCAGACCCTTTATTAGCTTTGTTGCCCTTCTTTGTACTCACTCCATTTCCAGTACATCCTTCCTGAGGACTGGTGCCCAGAACTGGACAGCATACTCTAGGTGCGGGCGGACCAGAGCCTTGTAGAGTGGGAGAATTATCGTTTTATCTCTGGAGTTGATCCCCTTTTTAATGCATGCCAATATTCTGTTTGCTTTGTTAGCAGAAGCTTGGCATTGCATGCCATTGCTGAGCCTATCATCTACTAGGACCCCCAGGTCCTTTTCCATCCTAGATTCCCCCAGAGGTTCTCCCCCCAGTGTATAGATTGCATTCATATTTTTGCCACCCAAATGCATTATTTTACATTTTTCTACATTGAACCTCATTTGCCATGTAGTCGCCCAACTCAATAATTTGTTCAGATCTTTTTGCAAGGTTTCCACATCCTGCGGAGAAGTTATTGCCCTGCTTAGCTTAGTATTGTCTGCAAATACAGAGATTGAACTGTTTATCCCATCCTCCAGGTCGTTTATGAACAAATTAAATAGGATTGGTCCCAGCACAGAACCCTGGGGAACCCCACTACCCACCCCTGACCATTCCGAGTACTCCCCATTTATCACCACCCTCTGAACTCGCCCTTGTAGCCAGTTTTCAATCCATGTACTCACCCTATGGTCCATGCCAATGGACCTTATTTTGTACAGTAAACGTTTATGGGGAACTGTGTCAAATGCTTTTGCAATCATTTAAAAAAAATAATTTTTGAAAAAAAAAACATTTTTGAAAAAAAATAATAATTTTTGAAAAAAAATAATAATTTTTGAAAAAAAATAATAATTTTTGAAAAAAAAAAATTTTTGAAAAAAAAAATTTTTGTAAAAAAAATATTTTTGAAATAAAAAATTTTTTTTGAAAAAAAGTAGAATTTAAAAGAAAAATCATTTAAAAAAAAAAAAACATTTTTGAAAACAAAAAATAATTTTTGAAAAAAAATATTAAAAAAAAATTTAAAAAAATAATTTTTGAAAAAAAATAATAATTTTTGAAAAAAATAATAATTTTTGAAAAAAAATAATTTTTGAAAAAATTAAAAATTTGAAGAAAAAAATTATTTTTTAAAAAAAAAATTTGAAAAAAAATATTAAAAAAAAATAAAAAATAATTTTTGAAAAAAAAAATTTTTTTTGAAAAAAAAAATCATTTAAAAAAAATAATTTTTGTAAAAAAAAAATAATTTTTGAAAAAATAAAATCATTTTAAAAAAACATTTTTGAAAAAAAAAATTTTTGAAAAAAAAAAAAAATTTTGGAAAAAAAATAATTTTTGAAAAAAAAAATTTTTTGAAAAAAAAAAATTTTTGTAAAAAAAAAATTTTTGTAAAAAAAAAAAAATATTTTGAAAAAAAGTAAAGTTTAAAAGAAAAATCATTTAAAAAAAAAACATTTTTGGAAACAAAAAATAATTTTTGAAAAAAAAATATTACAAAAAAATTAAAAAAAATAATTTTTGAAAAAAAATAATTTTTAAAAAAAAATTTTTGAAAAAAAAATCATTTTTGAAAAACTCAATAAACTTAAAACAACCTAGCCACTACGGCTCAGGCTGCATAAATATTATCAGAAACCAAAATTATGAAAAATCATTTAAAAAAAAAAATAATTTTTGGAAACAAAAAATAATTTTTGAAAAAAAATAAACTTAAAAAAAAATATATAAAAAAAAAATTTAAAAAAATAATTTTTGAAAAAATTAAAAATTTTTGGAAAAAAAATAATTTTTGAAAAAAAATAAGTTTTGAACAAAAAATTATTTCTGAAAAAAAAAAATTTTAGAAAAAAGAAATCACTTAAAAAAAATTATTTTTGAAAAAAAAAATCATTTTTGAAAAAAAAAATCATTTTTGAAAAAAAAATCATTTTTGAAAAACTCAATAAACTTAAAACAACCTAGCCACTACGGCTCAGGCTGCATAAATATTATCAGAAACCAAAATTATCCACATCATAAATTAATATTAGATAACTTCAAAAACAGATTTGTCCCCTTTGTATTAAATTTTTTTTTATAAAGGTGACACCACCACATAATTACAGCCGCGACAGAAAAAAAAAAGTTGGGGGGGGAACACCACAGCTCCGAATGAGCCTGACTGGACGGAACCCCGTTTATATAGCCCTATAGTTCACTGGATCTGACCAGATTTATCCAGCTTTCATCCCTAGTACCCCCAAAGCCCGGGAAAGTCACATGTACTATTCCCCTAGGCCATGTGAGCACCAGGTGTCCACATGAGAGCCTTAGCTGGCCCCCAAAGGGGGGAACTTGAAACTGCCCATCCTGCCACTCTCCCATGAGGAAAAAGGGGTTATTGAAACCGTTTACCCCTTTCTCCTATCATTCTGGACACAACAGGAAAGGTGGAAGTGTCTGTTACAGAATTTTCACAATGGTTACAGGATACTGGCTTGAAAACTCCCCAAGCCAACACAAAAATACAGGATATATTCAAAAAATTGCAAATCTAAGCACCTTTTAAAAAAATCACTTAAAAAAAATAATTTTTGAAAAAAAAATAATTTTTGAAAAAAGAAATCACTAAAAAAAAATAATTTTTGAAAAAAAAATAATAATTTTTGAAAAAAAATAATTTTTGAAAAAAAATAATTTTTGAAAAAAAAATTTTGAAAAAAAATTATTTCTGAAAAAAAAAATTTTTGAAAAAAGAAATCACTTAAAAAATTTTTTTTTTGAAAAAAAGTAAAATTTAAAAGAAAAATCATTTAAAAAAAATTTTTGGAAACAAAAAATAATTTTTGAAAAAAAAATAATTAAAAAAAAATATATATAAAAAAAATTAAAAATAATAATTTTTGAAAAAAAATAATTTTTGAAAAAATTTAAAATTTGAAGAAAAAATAATTTTTGGAAAATAAATAAGTTTTGAACAAAAAATTTAAAAAAATAAAATTTTTTTTGAAAAAATAATTTTTGAAATAAAATAATTTTTGAAAAAAATCATTTTTGAAAAACTCAATCAACTTAAAACAACCTAACCACTACGGCTCAGGCTGCATAAATATTATCAGAAACCAAAATTATTCACATCATAAATTAATATTAGATAACTTCAAAAACAGATTTGTCCCCCTTTGTATTAAATTTTTTTTTTTTACAAAGGTGACACCACCATATAATTACAGCCGCGACTGAAAAAAAAAAAGTTTGGGAGGGGGGGAACACCACAGCTCCGAATGAGCCTGACTGGACGGAACCCCGTTTATATAGCCCTATATTTCACTGGATCTGACCAGATTTATCCAGCTTTCATCCCTAGTACCCCCAAAGCCCGGGAAAGTCACATGTACTATTCACCTAGGCCATGTGAGCACCAGGTGTCCACCTGAGAGCCTTAGCTGGCCCCCAAAGGGGGGAACTTGAAACTGCCCATCCTGCCACTCTCCCATGAGGAAAAAGGGGTTATTGAAACCGTTTACCCCTTTCTCCTATCATTCTGGACACAACAGGAAAGGTGGAAGTGTCTGTTACAGACTTTTCACAATGGTTACAGGATACTGGCTTGAAAACTCCCCAAGCCAACACAAAAATACAGGATATATTCAAAAAATTGCAAATCTAAGCACCTTTTAAAAAAATCACTTAAAAAAATAATTTTTGAAAAAAAAATAATTTTTGTAAAAAAAATAATTTTTTAAAAAAATAATAATTTTTGAAAAAAAAAAAAAAATAATTTTTGAAAAAAATAATTTTTGAAAAAAATAATTTTTGAAAAAAATAATTTTTGTTAAAAAAAAGAAATATTTTGAAAAAAAAATATTTTTGAAAAAAGTAAAATTTAAAAGAAAAATCATTTTTGAAAAAAAAATTAATTTTTGTAAAAAAAATAAATTTTTGTAAAAAAAAATAATTTTTTAAAAAAATAATTTTTTAAAAAAATTTTTTTGAAAAAAGTAAAATTTAAAAGAAAAATCATTTTTGAAAAAAAAAACATTTTTGGAAACAAAAAAATCATTTTTGAAAAAAATATCATTTTTTTAAAAATAATTTTTATTCATGATTATACACAATACATCACATTACTCAGTATACAAAATTCCAAACAGTAATAAACATCCTAATACCCAATGTGATGTATAAATCCATACTACAAAAAGTGCATTTCTACTTTTCTCCCCTTTTTTCCTTTTTCCCCCCTGTTACCCCGATATATACACCTTGTACCAAGCTCTCTCTTTATGAAACCATTCGTGCGTACATACTACTACACCTATCTTCGGACCTACAACTTCCTTATCTTCTTCTTACTCTGTTCATACTGTAGGGTGGGCCGTCTTCACCAACCAGGGATTCCAAATTTTTTTAAATTCCTTTAAGTTTCCTGCCCTTACAAACACTGTCCTTTCTTTCCCTATTGTTTCTGACACTGCTCTACGCCAGTCATCTACAGAAGGGGGTTTCTCAGCTTGCCATCTCTTAGTTATTCCCTTTCTTGCCTGGTAGAGGCATCTCCGCACTGCTTTTGTTTTATCCCTCCTATTACCCAGGTTCCCCCCCACCCCTAGAATACATAATTTTGGGTCTAGTTTAAGACTTAAATTCAAGATCTTATTTATGGTCTCGACCACTTCCGTCCAGTAGCGGAATAATTTAGGACATTTCCATACCATATGTAGCAAATCTCCTGTAGTTTGGCACCTAGGACACTTAGTGTCTACTCTTCTCCCCCACTTAAATAGCTTTTGGGGGTATAATATGCCCTATGAAGTAACATTAAGTGCGAAAACTTCTGAGCAGGTGATACAGAAACTTGCTGCCCCCCTTCAATATCTCCCTCCACTGGGCATCCGACATAGGCCCCAGGTCTCTTTTCCACTTCCCTCTACACCTAAGTTTGTCTGGCCCTTCCCTACTATTTTTACAGATATATTGGTAGAGTTCAGCTATTAATCCTCTTGAACCCTCCAAGTTCTCTATTTTTTGAGGGATGGGTGATTGGCTCCAGCTCGGGCCTTGTTCCCCAAACTGGGCCTGGAGTGCATGCCTAATTTGAATGTAGCTAAAATATGACTGTTTCGGGATACCAAATTCCTCCTTTAGAAGGCAAAGGATTTCAACATGTTGTCATTATATAATTGCTCGAATTTAATTATCCCCTTTACCTCCCATGCCTTGATTTTTCCTATCAATGTCATTTCTTGGAGATTTTTGTTATCCCAAAGAGGCATACCTCTCGCTACCCCCTCGATACCCTTCAGGCCCTTAATACTATTCCAAAGTTTTAGCATCAGTTTAACTGTAGGAGTCCTATATACAAACGAGTTTGCCTCCAGCACCTCCAAAACCCGTCTGTGGGGTGCACCTGTAATCATTATACCTAGATTATTATTACCCATAGGACCATTACCTGATCTCAGATGTTGCAGCTGGGCCGCTAGAAAATACCAACATTGATGGCCCAAAATCATTTTTGAAAAAAAAAATATTAAAAAAAAAATAATAATATTTTTTTTTTTTTAATTTTGAAAAAAAAATTTTTTTGAAAAAAAAAAATTTTGAAAAAAAAAATATTTTGAAAAAAAAAATTTTTGAAAAAAAAACATTTTTGTAAAAAAAAAAAATAATTTTTGAAAAAATTTTTTAAAAAAAAGTAAAATTAAAAAAAAAAAATCATAATTTCTCTGTCACTTAATGCTACATAGCTACATAGTTACATAGTAGGTGAGGTTGAAATAAGACACAAGTCCATCAAGTCCAACCTATGTGTGTGATTATGTGTCAGTATTACATTATATATCCCTGTATGTTGCGATCGTTCAGGTGCTTATCTAATAATTTTTTGAAGCTATCAATGCTCCCCGCTGAGACCACTGCCTGTGGAAGGGAATTCCACATCCTTGCCGCTCTTACAGTAAAGAACCCTCTACGTAGTTTAAGGTTAAACCTCTTTTCTTCTGATTTTAATGAGTGGCCATGAGTCTTGTTAAACTCTCTTCTGCGAAAAAGTTTTATCCCTATTGTGGGGTCACCAGTACAGTATTTGTAAATTGAAATCATATCCCCTCTCAAGCATCTCTTCTCCGGAGAGAATAAGTTCAGTGCTCGCAACCTTTCCTCATAGCTAATATCCTCCAGACCCTTTATTAGCTTTGTTGCCCTTCTTTGTACTCACTCCATTTCCAGTACATCCTTCCTGAGGACTGGTGCCCAGAACTGGACAGCATACTCTAGGTGCGGCCGGACCAGAGCCTTGTAGAGTGGGAGAATTATCGTTTTATCTCTGGAGTTGATCCCCTTTTTAATGCATGCCAATATTCTGTTTGCTTTGTTAGCAGAAGCTTGGCATTGCATGCCATTGCTGAGCCTATCATCTACTAGGACCCCCAGGTCCTTTTCCATCCTAGATTCCCCCAGAGGTTCTTCCCCTAGTGTATAGATTGCATTCATATTTTTGCCACCCAAATGCATTATTTTACATTTTTCTACATTGAACCTCATTTGCCATGTAGTCGCCCAACTCAATAATTTGTTCAGATCTTTTTGCAAGGTTTCCACATCCTGTGGAGAAGTTATTGCCCTGCTTAGCTTAGTATCGTCTGCAAATACAGAGATTGAACTGTTTATCCCATCCTCCAGGTCGTTTATGAACAAATTAAATAGGATTGGTCCCAGCAAAGAACCCTGGGGAACCCCACTACCCACCCCTGACCATTCCGAGTACTCCCCATTTATCACCACCCTCTGAACTCGCCCTTGTAGCCAGTTTTCAATCCATGTACTCACCCTATGGTCCATGCCAATGGACCTTATTTTGTACAGTAAACGTTTATGGGGAACTGTGTCAAATGCTTTTGCAATCATTTAAAAAAAATAATTTTTGAAAAAAAAAAACATTTTTGAAAAAAAAAAATAATTTTTGAAAAAAAATAATAATTTTTGAAAAAAAATAATTTTTGAAAAAAAAAATTTTTGTAAAAAAAAAAGAAATATTTTGAAAAAAAATATTTTTGAAAAAAGTAAAATTTAAAAGAAAAATCATTTTTGAAAAAAAAAATTATTTTTGTAAAAAAAATAAATTTTTGTAAAAAAAAATTAATTTTTGTAAAAAAAAAAAAAAATTTTTTTAAAAAATAATTTTTGAAAAAAATTTTTTTTGAAAAAAGTAAAATTTAAAAGAAAAATCATTTTTGAAAAAAAAAACATTTTTGGAAACAAAAAAATCATTTTTGAAAAAAAAAATCATTTTTTTTTAAATAATTTTTATTCATGATTATACACAATACATCACATTACTCAGTATACAAAATTCCAAACAGTAATAAACATCCTAATACCCAATGTGATGTATAAATCCATACTACAAAAAGTGCATTTCTACTTTTCTCCCCTTTTTTCCTTTTTCCCCCTGTTACCCCGATATATACACCTTGGACCAAGCTCTCTCTTTATAAAACCATTCGTGCGTACATACTACTACACCTATCTTCGGACCTACAACTTCCTTATCTTCTTCTTACTATGTTCATACTGTAGGGTGGGCCGTCTTCACCAACCAGGGATTCCAAATTTTTTTAAATTCCTTAAAGTTTCCTGCCCTTACAAACACTGTCCTTTCTTTCCCTATTGTTTCTGACACTGCTCTACGCCAGTCATTTACAGAAGGGGGTTTCTCAGCTTGCCATCTCTTAGTTATTCCCTTTCTTGCCTGGTAGAGGCATCTCCGCACTGCTTTTGTTTCATCCCTCCCATTACCCAGGTTCCCCCCCACCCCTAGAATACATAATTTTGGGTCTAGTTTAAGACTTAAATTCAAGATCTTATTTATGGTCTCGACCACTTCCGTCCAGTAGCGGAATAATTTAGGACATTTCCATACCATATGTAGCAAATCTCCTGTAGTTTGGCACCTAGGACACTTAGTGTCTACTCTTCTCCCCCACTTAAATAGCTTTTGGGGGGTATAATATGCCCTATGAAGTAACATTAAGTGCGAAAACTTCTGAGCAGGTGATACCGAAACTTGCTGCCCCCCCTTCAATATCTCCCTCCACTGGGCATCCGACATAGGCCCCAGGTCTCTTTTCCACTTCCCTCTACACCTAAGTTTGTCTCGCCCTTCCCTACTATTTTTACAGATATATTGGTAGAGTTCAGCTATTAATCCTCTTGAACCCTCCATGCTCTCTATTTTTTGAGGGATGGGTGATTGGCTCCAGCTCGGGCCTTGTTCCCCAAACTGGGCCTGGAGTGCATGCCTAATTTGAATGTAGCTAAAATATGACTGTTTCGGGATACCAAATTCCTCCTTTAGGAGGCAAAGGATTTCAACATGTTGTCATTATATAATTGCTTGAATTTAATTATCCCCTTTACCTCCCATGCCTTGATTTTTCCTATCAATGTCATTTCTTGGAGATTTTTGTTATCCCAAAGAGGCATACCTCTCGCTACCCCCTCGATACCCTTCAGGCCCTTAATACTATTCCAAAGTTTTAGCATTAGTTTAACTGTAGGAGTCCTATATACAAACGAGTTTGCCTCCAGCGCCTCCAAAACCCGTCTGTGGGGTGCACCTGTAATCATTATACCTAGATTATTATTACCCATAGGACCATTACCTGATCTCAGATGTTGTAGCTGGGACGCTAGAAAATAGCAACATGGATGGCCCGCCAAAATCATTTTTGAAAAAAAAAATATTAAAAAAAAAAAAATAATAATTTTTTTTTTAAAATTTTGAAAAAAAAATTTTTTTGAAAAAAAAAAAATTTTGAAAAAAAAATCATTTAAAAAAAATATTTTTGAAAAAAAATTTTTGAAAAAAAAATTTGTAAAAAAAAATATTTTGAAAAAAATTTTTTTTGAAAAAAAAACATTTTTGTAAAAAAAAAAAATAATTTTTGAAAAAATTAAAAAAAAAAAAGTAAAATTAAAAAAAAAATCATAATTTCTCTGTCACTTAATGCTACATAGCTACATAGTTACATAGTAGGTGAGGTTGAAATAAGACACAAGTCCATCAAGTCCAACCTATGTGTGTGATTATGTGTCAGTATTACATTATATATCCCTGTATGTTGCGATCGTTCAGGTGCTTATCTAATAGTTTTTTGAAGCTATCAATGCTCCCCGCTGAGACCACCGCCTGTGGAAGGGAATTCCACATCCTTGCCGCTCTTACAGTAAAGAACCCTCTACGTAGTTTAAGGTTAAACCTCTTTTCTTCTGATTTTAATGAGTGGCCACGAGTCTTGTTAAACTCTCTTCTGCGAAAAAGTTTTATCCCTATTGTGGGGTCACCAGTACAGTATTTGTAAATTGAGATCATATCCCCTCTCAAGCATCTCTTCTCCGGAGAGAATAAGTTCAGAGCTCGCAACCTTTCCTCATAACTAATATCCTCCAGACCCTTTATTATCTTTGTTGCCCTTCTTTGTACTCACTCCATTTCCAGTACATCCTTCCTGAGGACTGGTGCCCAGAACTGGACAGCATACTCTAGGTGCGGCCGGACCAGAGCCTTGTAGAGTGGGAGAATTATCGTTTTATCTCTGGAGTTGGTCCCCTTTTTAATGCATGCCAATATTCTGTTTGCTTTGTTAGCAGAAGCTTGGCATTGCATGCCATTGCTGAGCCTATCATCTACTAGGACCCCCAGGTCCTTTTCCATCCTAGATTCCCCCAGAGGTTCTCCCCCCAGTGTATAGATTGCATTCATATTTTTGCCACCCAAATGCATTATTTTACATTTTTCTACATTGAACCTCATTTGCCATGTAGTCGCCCACCTCAATAATTTGTTCAGATCTTTTTGCAAGGTTTCCACATCCTGCGGAGAAGTTATTGCCCTGCTTAGCTTAGTATTGTCTGCAAATACAGAGATTGAACTGTTTATCCCATCCTCCAGGTCGTTTATGAACAAATTAAATAGGATTGGTCCCAGCACAGAACCCTGGGGAACCCCACTACCCACCCCTGACCATTCCGAGTACTCCCCATTTATCACCACCCTCTGAACTCGCCCTTGTAGCCAGTTTTCAATCCATGTACTCACCCTATGGTCCATGCCAATGGACCTTATTTTGTACAGTAAACGTTTATGGGGAACTGTGTCAAATGCTTTTGCAATCATTTAAAAAAAATAATTTTTGAAAAAAAATCATTTAAAAAAAATAATTTTTGAAAAAAAAAACATTTTTGAAAAAAAAAAATAATTTTTGAAAAAAAATAATAATTCCTGCCCCATCATATTGCCACCATCAAAACTGCCCCATCAGAATTGCCACCATCAAAACTGCCCCATCATATTGCCACCTTTAAAACTGCTCCATTAAAATTGTCCCCATCAAAACTGCCCCATCATATTGCCACCATCAAAACTGCCCCATCAGAGTTGTCCCATCAAAACTGCCCCATCATATTGCCACCATCAAAACTGCCCCATCATAATTGCCCCATCAAAACTGCCCCATCAAAACTGCCCCATCAGAATTGCCCTATCAAAACTGCCCCATCATATTCCTCTATTATAAATCAGTACATGGTGTGTCTGTCCCCTCCCCGGGCTCTGTAATCAGAGCTGAGATGCTCCAGCCACCTCCCCCCCTGTGTATAACAGAAGCTTTGGTAACCATGGCAACAAAACAAACACAGTACACTCTGATTAATGGCTAAAATTTCCTGAAATGACCTCTAAACAAAAAGCTTTTTCTCAAAAACTGTAAAAGATCAAACTGAAAAGATATAGCCAGATAGCTGAATATTTTGTGAACATTTTAAAGTTTGTTTGGCGTCTGTAGGTGAAAGTATGAAGGAGCTGAAACTTTTGGGAGCGGTAGAAGAATTTAAGGATTTCAAGCATGCTCCCATTGACTTCAATGTTAAACAAAGTTTTAAAAACCTTAATATTTTAAAAAGTATAAACGGTAGAAAAAAAGGTGAAAAAGAGCACACATCAGCTAAAAAAGACGAACATTTTAATAGTTGAATGGTTTAATAGCTGAAAGTATGCAGAAGTTACACAGAGCCAAAAAACGTACGGAATAATAATAAGAAGAAAAATAAATAAAAAAACGAATAACAATAGTGGGACTGCTAAAGCAGTTCCACTAACTAGAAAAGCTACAATTTCTGGGGAAATTGTGAAAAGTGTTCTTGCCTCTACAATTGGAGTGGGCGGAGTAACTGGATGGAGTGGCTTGAGTAACTGTGAAAAGTGTTAAAAAGCTTAATATTTTAAAAAGTATAAATAGTAGTAAAAAAGTTGAAGTCCCCTCATTAGCTGAAAGAGCTGAACATTTTTTTCAAAAGTTTTTTTTTTCAAAAATGAATTATTTTTTTTCAAAAATATTTTTTTTTTCAAAAATGAATTTTTTTTCAAAAATGAATTTTTTTTTTCAAAAATGATTTTTTTTTAAATGATTTTTTTTTTTTCAAAAATGTTTTTTTTTTTCAAAAATGATTTTTTTTTTTCAAAAATGATTTTTTTTTTTCAAAAATGATTTTTTTTTTTTTCAAAAATATTTTTTTTTTTCATGGGGCGGTCATAATGTTTTGGCTGATCATGGGGTTGTCAGCTTTTGTCACCTCCCACTCTAGTTTTGAACATTTCGCCATTCATTCCTATGGGACCAATTTCACCGCAAAAACGACGATATTTCGTGAACCATTCGGCGAAACGTTCCACAAAGTAATAGCACACCAATTAAATGACATTGAGGCCGGATTCACACTGGTATTTTTCAGCTTTTCACAAAGTTCCACAAGGTAATAGCACACCAATTAAATGACACTGAACATTTCGCCATTCATTCCTATAGGACCAATTTCGCCGCAAAAACGACGATATTTCGTGGACCATTCGGCGAAACGTTCCACAAAGTAATAGCACACCAATTGGGAACAATCCGCACGTTTCGGTATATTACTTGTCTCTGTAGTGTAAAAACTGTGGGAGGAGTCTACAAGCATTATCAAGTCTAGCAGATGAAGGTATGACCACATGCATTTGGGGGGTCTCAGCATCTTGTGTTTACAACCACTGTTTCCTAGCAACGCTCATGCCATGTAGTTTCAATGAATGTCAATGGACGGCGTGAGTTGCAAACAAATGGTCATATTGTGAAAACTATCAGGACTATGGCTTAGCCGTGGACATGTTTAGTGGCAGCAGGGATAGCTGAACGTTTTGATATAAGATTTGTGTAGGTGGGCTTGAAAATGAGGGAGAAATCATGGTCTGATTTTTCAGCTTTTGTCACCTCCCACTCTAGTTTCCCCATTCATTCCTATGGGACCAATTTTGCCGCAAAAACGACGATATTTCGTGAACCATTTGGCGAAACGTTCCACAAAAAAATAGCACACCATTCGGGAACAATCCGCACGTTTCGGTATATTACTTGTCTATGTAGTGTAAAAACTGTGGGAGGAGTTAGGGTGGTAAATTTGGCTATAATAATAATAATAATAACTAGAAAAGCTACAATTTCTGGGGAAATTGTGAAAAGTGTTCTTGCCTCTACAACTGGAGTGGGCGGAGTAATTGGGTGGAGTGGCTTGAGTAATTGTGTGGTTGGAGTGGCTGGAGTAACTGTAAAAAGTGTTAAAAATCTTAATATTTTAAAAAGTATAAATAGTAGTAAAAAAGTTGAAGTCCCATCATTAGCTGAAAGAGCTGAACATTTTTTTTCAAAAATGATTTTTTTTTTCAAAAATATATGAATTTTTTTTTTCAAAAGATTTTTTTCTTCAAAAATGATTTTTTTTTTTTAAATGATTTTTTTCAAAAATGATTGTTAAAATTTTTTTTTTTCATGGGGTGATCATAATGTTTTGGCTGATCATGTTGTGGTCATAATGTTTTGGCTGATCGTGGGGTGGACATAATGTTTTGGCTGATCATGGGGGGGTCATAATATTTTGGCTGATTATGGCGTGGTCATAATGATTTGGCTGATTATGGCGTAGTCATAATGTTTTGGCTGATCATGGGGGGTCATAATGGTTTGGCTGACCGTGGGGTGGACATAATGTTTTGGCTGATCATGGGGTGGTCATAATGATTTGGCTGATTATGGCGTGGTCATAATGTTTTGGCTGATCACGGGGGGGTCATAATATTTTGGCTGATCATGGGGGGTCATAATATTTTGGCTGATCATGGGGCGGTCATAATGTTTTGGCTGATCATGGGGCGGTCATAATGTTTTGGCTGATTATGGCGTGGTCATAATGTTTTGGCTGATCATGGGGCGGTCATAATGATTTGGCTGATTATGGCGTGGTCATAATGATTTGGCTGATTATGGCGTGGTCATGTTTTGGCTGATCATGTTGTGGTCATAATGTTTTGGCTGATCATGGGGGGTCATAATGATTTGGCTGATCATGGGGTGGTCATAATATTTTGGCTGATCATGGGGCGGTCATAATGTTTTGGCTGATCATGTTGTGGTCATAATGTTTTGGCTGATCATGTTGTGGTCATAATGTTTTGGTTGATCATGTTGTGGTCATAATGTTTTGGCTGATCATGGGGCGGTCATAATGTTTTGGCTGATCATGGGGCGGTCATAATGTTTTGGCTGATCATGTTGTGGTCATAATGTTTTGGCTGATCATGTTGTGGTCATAATGTTTTGGCTGATCGTGGGGTGGTCATAATGATTTGGCTGATCATGGGGGGGGGGTCATAATGTTTTTTGGCTGATAATGGGGTGGTCATAATGTTTTTTGGCTGATAATGGGGTGGTCACATAATGTTTTGGCTGATCGTGGAGTGTACATAATATTTTGGCTGATCATGGGGGGGTCATAATATTTTGGCTGATCACGGGGGGGTCATAATGTTTTGGCTGATCATGTTGTGGTCATAATGTTTTGGCTGATCATGTTGTGGTCATAATGTTTTGGCTGATCATGGGGGGGTCATAATGTTTTGGCTGATCATG
This sequence comes from Aquarana catesbeiana, assembly GCF_042186555.1. Classification (NCBI taxonomy): domain Eukaryota; kingdom Metazoa; phylum Chordata; class Amphibia; order Anura; family Ranidae; genus Aquarana; species Aquarana catesbeiana. The sequence continues at coordinate 166,993,889 of NC_133335.1, forward strand.
AGGGGTCAGCTTTTGTCATACCTTCATCTAGCAGATGAAGGTATGACCACATGCATTTGGGGGGTCTCAGCATCTTGTGTTTACAACCACTGTTTCCTAGCAACGCTCATGTCCTGTTTATGCTTCACAAATACTGCTCAATACACAATACACAGGACCATGATAGATGTAACAACTATGCAGTAATTCAAATGGCCGTATTTTAAAAACTATAAATCCTACAGCGAAGATCTTTATATTGTGAGAATCACAAGACCCAGACGTAGATTTTGATGTATAGTCTCTGAAATATTAAAAATGGAGGCACGGTCGCAGTTTAGAAATTGCCCTTCAAATTTGAAGGGGCTAGAGTGTAGTTTCAATGAATGTCAATGGACGGCATGAGTTGCAAACAAATGGTCATATTGTGAAAACTATCAGGACTATGGCTTAGCCATGGACATGTTTAGTGGCAGCAGGGATAGCTGAACGTTTTGATATAAGATTTGTGTAGGTGGGCTTGAAAATGAGGGAGTGGCGGCAGTTTAGAAATTATGTTCTGATTTTTCAGCTTTTGTCACCTCCCACTCTAGTTTCCCCATTCATTCCTATGGGACCAATTTCGCCGCAAAAACGACGATATTTCGTGAACCATTCGGCGAAACGTTCCACAAAGTAATAGCACACCATTCGGGAACAATCCACACGTTTCGGTATATTACTTGTCTATGTAGTGTAAAAATTGTGGGAGGAGTTAGGGTGGTAAATTTGGCTATAATAATAATTACTAGAAAAGCTACAATTTCTGGGGAAATTGTGAAAAGTGTTCTTGCCTCTACAACTGGAGTGGGCGGAGTAACTGGGTGGAGTGGCTTGAGTAACTGTGAAAAGTGTTAAAAAGCTTAATATTTTAAAAAGTATAAATAGTAGTAAAAAAGTTGAAGTCTCATCATTAGCTGAAAGAGCTGAACATTTTTTTCAAAAATTATGATTTTTTTTTCAAAAATTATTTTTTTTTTTCAAAAATTATTTTTTTTTTCAAAAATTTTTTTTTTTTCAAAAATTATTTTTTTTTTTCAAAAATTATTTTTTTTTTCAAAAATTATTTTTTTTTTTCAAAAATTATTTTTTTTTTCAAAAATGATTTTTTTTTTTTAATTATTTTTTTTTCAAAATGAATTTGTTTTTTTTTTCAAAAATGATTTTTTTTTTTCAAAAATATTTTTTTTTTACATGGGGCGGTCATAATGTTTTGGCTGATCATGGGGTGGTCATAATGTATTGGCTGATCATGGGGTTGTCAGCTTTTGTCACCTCCCACTCTAGTTTTGAACATTTCGCCATTCATTCCTATGGGACCAATTTCGCCGCAAAAACGACAATATTTCGCGGACCATTCAGCGAAACGTTCCACAAAGTAATAGCACACCAATCGGGAACAATCCGCACGTTTCGGTATATTACTTGTCTCTGTAGTGTAAAAACTGTGTGAGGAGTCTACAAGCATTATCAAGTCTAGCAGATGAAGTCACATGCATTTGGGGTGTCTCAGCATCTTGTGTTTACAACCACTGTTTCCTAGCAACGCTCATGCCCTGTTGATGCTTCACAAACACTGCTCAATACACAATAGACAGGACCATGATAGATGTAGTAACTATGCAGTAATTCAAATGGCCGTATTTTAAAAACTATAAATCCTACAGTGAAGATCTTTATATTGTAAGAATCACAAGACCCAGACCTAGATTTTGATATATAGTATGTCTCTGAAATATTAAAATTGAAGGCACGGTCGCAGTTTAGAAATTGCCCTTCAAATTTGAAGGGGCTAGAGTGTAGTTTCAATGAATGTCAATGGACGGTGTGAGTTGCAAACAAATGGTCATATTGTGAAAACTATCAGGACTATGGCTTAGCCGTGGACATGTTTAGTGGCAGCAGGGATAGCTGAACGTTTTGATATAAGATTTGTGTAGGTGGGCTTGAAAATGAGGGAGTGGCGGCAGTTTAGAAATCATGTTCTGATTTTCCAGCTTTTGTCATCTCCCACTCTAGTTTCCCCATTCATTCCTATGGGACCAATTTCGCCGCAAAAACAACGATTTTTCGTGAACCATTCGGCGAAACGTTCCACAAAGTAATAGCACACCATTCGGGAACAATCCGCACGTTTCGGTATATTACTTGTCTATGTAGTGTAAAAACTGTGGGAGGAGTTAGGGTGGTAAATTTGGCTATAATAATAAGAATAATATATATGTGAGATAACAGTAAGTGGTCTTGCTATGCAAGAACACTTAATAACTAGAAAAGGTACAATTTCTGGGGAAATTGTGAAAGTGTTCTTGCCTCTACAACTGGAGTGGGCGGAGTAACTGGGTGGGGTGGAGTGGCTTGAGTAACTGTGAAAAGTGTTAAAAAGCTTAATATTTTAAAAAGTATAAATAGTAGTAAAAAAGTTCCATCATTCGCTGAAAGAGCTGAACATTTTTTTCAAAAGTAATTTTTTTTTTTCAAAAATGAATTTTTTTTAATCAAAAATGATTTTTTTTCTTCAAAAATGATTTTTTTTTTCAAAAGTAATTTTTTTTTTCAAAGGTAATTTTTTTTTTCAAAAATGAATTTTTTTATTTCAAAAATAATTTTTTTTTCGAAATTATTATTTTTTTAAAGTAATTTTTTTTTCAAAAATAATTTTTTTTTTTCAAAAATATTTTTTTTTTCAAATATATTTTTTTTTCAAAAATAATTTTTTTTTTAAAAGTAATTTTTTTTTCAAAAATATTTTTTTTTTCAAAAATAATTTTTTTTTTTCAAAAATATTTTTTTTTCAAAAATATATTTTTTTTTTTTTCAAAAATGATTTTTTTTTTTTCAAAAATTATTTTTTTACTTTTTTCAAAAATTACTTTTTTTTTTCAAAAATATTTTTTTTTTTACATGGGGCGGTCATAATGTTTTGGCTGATCATGGGGTGGTCATAATGTTTTGGCTGATCATGGGGTTGTCAGCTTTTGTCACTTCCCACTCTAGTTTTGAACATTTCGCCATTCATTCCTATGGGACCAATTTCGCCGCAAAAACGTCATTTCGTGGACCATTCGGCAAAACATTCCACAAAGTAATAACACGCCAATCGGGAACAATCCGCTCGTTTCGGTATATTATTTGTCTCTGTAGTGTGAAAACTGTGGGAGGAGTCTACAAGCATTATCAAGTCTAGCAGATGAAGTCACATGCATTTGGGGTGTCTCAGCATCTTGTGTTTACAACCACTGTTTCCTAGCAACGCTCATGCCCTGTTTATGCTTCCCAAATACTACTTCATCAAAACTGCCCCATCAGAATTACCCCATCAAAACTGCCCCATCATATTCCTCTATTATAAATCAGTACATGGTGTGTCTGTCCCCTCCCCCGGGCTCTGTAATCAGAGCTGAGATGCTCCAGCCACCTCCCCCCCTGTGTATAACAGAAGCTTTGGTAACCATGGCAACAAAACAAACACCGTACATACTGATTAATGGCTAACATTTCCTGAAATGACCTCTAAACAAATGGCCGTATTTTAAAAACTATACATCCTACAGCGAAGATCTTTATATTGTGAGAATCACAAGACCCAGACCTAGATTTTGATACATAGTATGTCTCTGAAATATTAAAAATGAAGGCACGGTCGCAGTTTAGAAATTGCCCTTCAAATTTGAAGGGGCTAGAGTGTAGTTTCAATGAATGTCAATGGACGGCGTGAGTTGCAAACAAATGGTCATATTGTGAAAACTATCAGGACTATGGCTTAGCCGTGGACATGTTTAGTGGCAGCAGGGATAGCTGAACGTTTTGATATAAGATTTGTGTAGGTGGGCTTGAAAATGAGGGAGTGGCGGCAGTTTAGAAATCATGTTCTGATTTTCCAGCTTTTGCCATCTCCCACTCTAGTTTCCCCATTCATTCCTATGGGACCAATTTCGCCGCAAAAACTACGATATTTCGTGAACCATTCGGCAAAACGTTCCACAAAGTAATAGCACACCATTCGGGAACAATCCGCACGTTTCGGTATATTACTTGTCTATGTAGTGTAAAAACTGTGGGAGGAGTTAGGGTGGTAAATTTGGCTATAATAATAATAAGAATAATATATATGTGAGATAACAATAAGTGGTCTTGCTATGCAAGAACACTTAACTAGAAAAGGTACAATTTCTGGGGAAATTGTGAAAAGTGTTCTTGCCTCTACAACTGGAGTGGGCGGAGTAACTGTGAAAAGTGTTAAAAAGCTTAATATTTTAAAAAGTATAAATAGTAGAAAAAAAGTTGAAGTCCCATCATTAGCTGAAAGAGCTGAACATTTTTTTCAAAAGTTTTTTTTTTTCAAAAATGAATTTTTTTTTTCAAAAATATTTTTTTTTTCATGGGGCGGTCATAATGTTTTGGCTGATCATGGGGTTGTCAGCTTTTGTCACCTCCCACTCTAGTTTTGAACATTTCGCCATTCATTCCTACGGGACCAATTTCACCGCAAAAACGACGATATTTCGTGAACCATTCGGCGAAAGGTTCCACAAAGTAATAGCACACCAATTAAATGACATTGAGGCCGGATTCACACTGGTATATTTCAGCTTTTCACAAAGTTCCACAAGGTAATAGCACACCAATTAAATGACATTGAACATTTCGCCATTCATTCCTATGGGACCAATTTTGCCGCAAAAACTACGATATTTCGTGAACCATTCGGTGAAACGTTCCACAAAGTAATAGCACACCAATCGGGAACAATCCGCACGTTTCGGTATATTACTTGTCTCTGTAGGGTAAAAACTGTGGGAGGAGTCTACAAACATTATCAAGTCTGGCAGATGAAGTCACATGCATTTGGGGTGTCTCAGCATCTTGTGCAACGCTCATGCCCTGTTTATGCTTCACAAATACTGCTCCATACACAGTACACAGGACCATGATAGATGTAGTAACTATGCAGTAATTCAAATGGCGGTATTTTAAAAACTATACATCCGACAGCGAAGATCTTTATATTGTGAGAATCACAAGACCCAGACCTAGATTTTGATACATAGTATGTCTCTGAAATATTAAAAATGGAGGCACGGTCGCAGTTTAGAAATTGCCCTTCAAATTTGAAGGGGCTAGAGTGTAGTTTCAATGAATGTCAATGGACGGCGTGAGTTGCAAACAAATGGTCATATTGTGAAAACTATCAGGACTATGGCTTAGCCGTGGACATGTTTAGTGGCAGCAGGGATAGCTGAACGTTTTGATATAAGATTTGTGTAGGTGGGCTTGAAAATGAGGGAGTGGTGGCAGTTTAGAAATCATGTTCTGATTTTTCAGCTTTTGTCACCTCCCACTCTAGTTTCCCCATTCATTCCTATGGGACCAATTTTGCCGCAAAAACGACGATATTTCGTGAACCATTCGGCGAAACGTTCCACAAAATAATAGTACACCATTCGGGAACAATCCGCACGTTTCGGTATATTACTTGTCTATGTAGTGTAAAAACTGTGGGAGGAGTTAGGGTGGTAAATTTGGCTATAATAATAATAAGAACTAGAAAAGGTACAATTTCTGGGGAAATTGTGAAAAGTGTTCTTGCCTCTACAACTGGAGTGGGCGGAGTAACTGGGTGGGGTGGAGTGGCTTGAGTAACTGTGAAAAGTGTTAAAAAGCTTAATATTTTAAAAAGTATAAATAGTAGTAAAAAAGTTCCATAATTCGCTGAAAGAGCTGAACATTTTTTTCAAAAGTAATTTTTTTTTCAAAAATGAATTTTTTTTAATCAAAAATGATTTTTTTTTCTTCAAAAATGATTTTTTTTTTCAAAAGTAATTTTTTTTTTCAAAGGAAATTTTTTTTTCAAAAATGAATTTTTTTATTTCAAAAATAATTTTTTTTTCAAAAATATTTTTTTTTTCAAAAATATTTTTTTTTCAAAAATATATTTTTTTTTTTTTCAAAAATGATTTTTTTTTTCAAAAATTATTTTTTTACTTTTTTCAAAAAAATTTTTTTTTTTCAAAAATATTTTTTTTTTTACATGGGGCGGTCATAATGTTTTGGCTGATCATGGGGTGGTCATAATGTTTTGGCTGATCATGGTGTTGTCAGCTTTTGTCACTTCCCACTCTAGTTTTGAACATTTCGCCATTCATTCCTATGGGACCAATTTCGCCGCAAAAACGTCATTTCGTGGACCATTCGGCAAAACATTCCACAAAGTAATAACACACCAATCGGGAACAATCCGCTCGTTTCGGTATATTATTTGTCTCTGTAGTGTGAAAACTGTGGGAGGAGTCTACAAGCATTATCAAGTCTAGCAGATGAAGTCACATGCATTTGGAGTGTCTCAGCATCTTGTGTTTACAACCACTGTTTCCTAGCAACGCTCATGCCCTGTTTATGCTTCCCAAATACTACTTCATCAAAACTGCCCCATCAGAATTACCCCATCAAAACTGCCCCATCATATTCCTCTATTATAAATCAGTACATGGTGTGTCTGTCCCCTCCCCCGGGCTCTGTAATCAGCTGAGATGCTCCAGCCACCTTCCCCCTGTGTATAACAGAAGCTTTGGTAACCATGGCAACAAAACAAACACTAACAGTACACTCTGATTAATGGCTAAAATTTCCTGAAATGACCTCTAAACAAATGGCCGTATTTTAAAAACTATACATCCTACAGCGAGGATCTTTATATTGTGAGAATCACAAGACCCAGACCTAGATTTTGATGTATAGTATGTCTCTGAAATATTAAAAATGAAGGCACAGTCGCAGTTTAGAAATTGCCCTTCAAATTTGGAGGGGCTAGAGTGTAGTTTCAATGAATGTCAATGGACGGCGTGAGTTGCAAACAAATGGTCATATTGTGAAAACTATCAGGACTATGGCTTAGCCGTGGACATGTTTAGTGGCAGCAGGGATAGCTGAACGTTTTGATATAAGATTTGTGTAGGTGGGCTTGAAAATGAGGGAGTGGCGGCAGTTTAGAAATCATGTTCTGATTTTCCAGCTTTTGTCATCTCCCACTCTAGTTTCCCCATTCATTCCTATGGGACCAATTTCGCCGCAAAAACGACGATATTTCGTGAACCATTCGGCGAAACGTTCCACAAAGTAATAGCACACCATTCGGGAACAATCCGCACGTTTCGGTATATTACTTGTCTATGTAGTGTAAAAACTGTGGGAGGAGTTAGGGTGGTAAATTTGGCTATAATAATAAGAATAAAATATATGTGAGATAACAGTAAGTGGTCTTGCTATGCAAGAACACTTAATAACTAGAAAAGGTACAATTTCTGGGGAAATTGTGAAAGTGTTCTTGCCTCTACAACTGGAGTGGGCGGAGTAACTGGGTGGGGTGGAGTGGCTTGAGTAACTGTGAAAAGTGTTAAAAAGCTTAATATTTTAAAAAGTATAAATAGTAGTAAAAAAGTTCCATCATTCGCTGAAAGAGCTGAACATTTTTTTCAAAAGTAATTTTTTTTTTCAAAAATAATTTTTTTTTTTCAAAAATATTTTTTTTTTCAAATATATTTTTTTTTCAAAAATAATTTTTTTTTAAAAGTAATTTTTTTTTCAAAAATATTTTTTTTTTTCAAAAATATTTTTTTTTTTCAAAAATATTTTTTTTTTTCAAAAATATATATTTTTTTTTTCAAAAATGATTTTTTTTTTTCAAAAATTATTTTTTTACTTTTTTCAAAAATTATTTTTTTTTTCAAAAATATATTTTTTTTTACATTGGGCGGTCATAATGTTTTGGCTGATCATGGGGTTGTCAGCTTTTGTCACTTCCCACTCTAGTTTTGAACATTTCGCCATTCATTCCTATGGGACCAATTTCGCCGCAAAAACGTTATTTCGTGGACCATTCGGCAAAACATTCCACAAAGTAATAACACACCAATCGGGAACAATCCGCTCGTTTCGGTATATTACTTGTCTCTGTAGTGTAAAAACTGTGGGAGGAGTCTACAAGCATTATCAAGTCTAGCAGATGAAGTCACATGCATTTGGGGTGTCTCAGCATCTTGTGTTTACAACCACTGTTTCCTAGCAACGCTCATGCCCTGTTTATGCTTTCCAAATACTGCTTCATCAAAACTGCCCCATCAGAATTACCCCATCAAAACTGCCCCATCATATTCCTCTATTATAAATCAGTACATGGTGTGTCTGTCCCTTCCCCCGGGCTCTGTAATCAGCTGAGATGCTCCAGCCACCTTCCCGCCTGTGTATAACAGAAGCTTTGGTAACCATGGCAACAAAACAAACACTAACAGTACACTCTGATTAATGGCTAAAATTTCCTGAAATGACCTCTAAACAAATGGCCGTATTTTAAAAACTATACATCCTACAGCGAAGATCTTTATATTGTGAGAATCACAAGACCCAGACCTAGATTTTGATGTATAGTATGTCTCTGAAATATTAAAAATGAAGGCACGGTCGCAGTTTAGAAATTGCCCTTCAAATTTGGAGGGGGCTAGAGTGTAGTTTCAATGAATGTCAATGGACGGCGTGAGTTGCAAACAAATGGTCATATTGTGAAAACTATCAGGACTATGGCTTAGCCGTGGACATGTTTAGTGGCAGCAGGGATAGCTGAAAGTTTTGATATAAGATTTGTGTAGGTGGGCTTGAAAATGAGGGAGTGGCGGCAGTTTAGAAATCATGTTCTGATTTTCCAGCTTTTGTCATCTCCCACTCTAGTTTCCCCATTCATTCCTATGGGACCAATTTCGCCGCAAAAACGACGATATTTCGTTTACCATTCGGCGAAACGTTCCACAAAGTAATAGCACACCATTCGGGAACAATCCGCACGTTTCGGTATATTACTTGTCTATGTAGTGTAAAAACTGTGGGAGGAGTTAGGGTGGTAAATTTGGCTATAATAATAAGAATAATATATATGTGAGATAACAGTAAGTGGTCTTGCTATGCAAGAACACTTAACTAGAAAAGGTACAATTTCTGGGGAAATTGTGAAAAGTGTTCTTGCCTCTACAACTGGAGTGGGCGGAATAACTGGATGGAGTGGCTTGAGTAACTGTGAAAAGTGTTAAAAAGCTTAATATTTTAAAAAGTATAAATAGTAGTAAAAAAGTTGAAGTCCCATCATTAGCTGAAAGAGCAGAACATTTTTTTCAAAAGTTTTTTTTTTCAAAAATGATTTTTTTTTTTTTTTTTTAAATGAATTTTTTTTTTTCAAAAATGAATTTTTTTTTTTCAAAAGAATTTTTTTTTCAAAAATGATTTTTTTTTTCAAAAATGATTTTTTCTTTTAAAAAATATATTTTTTTTTTCAAAAATGAATTTTTGTTTTCAAAAATGAATTATTTTCAAAAATATTTTTTTTTTATGGGGCGGTCATAATGTTTTGGCTGATCATGGGGTGGTCATAATGTTTTGGTTGATCATGGGGTTGTCAGCTTTTGTCACCTCCCACTCTAGTTTTGAACATTTCGCCATTCATTCCTATGGGACCAATTTCGCTGCAAAAACGACGATATTTTGTGGACCATTCGGTGAAACATTCCACAAAGTAATAGCACACCAATCGGGAACAATCCGCACGTTTCGGTATATTACTTGTCTCTGTAGTGTAAAAACTGTGGGAGGAGTCTACAAGCATTATCAAGTCTAGCAGATGAAGTCACATGCATTTGGGGTGTCTCAGCATCTTGTGTTTACAACCACTGTTTCCTAGCAACGCTCATGCCCTGTTTATGCTTCACAAATACTGCTCAATACACAGTAGACAGGATAATGATAGATTTAACAACTGTGCAGTAATTCAAATGGCCGTATTTTAAAAACTATACATCCTACAGCGAAGATCTTTATATTGTGAGAATCACAAGACCCAGACCTAGATTTTGATGTATAGTATGTCTCTGAAATATTAAAATTGAAGGCACGGTCGCAGTTTAGAAATTGCCCTTCAAATTTGAAGGGGCTAGAGTGTAGTTTTAATTAATGTCAATGGACGGTGTGAGTTGCAAACAAATGGTCATATTGTGAAAACTATCAGGACTATGGCTTAGCCGTGGACATGTTTAGTGGCAGCAGGGATAGCTGAACGTTTTGATATAAGATTTGTGTAGGTGGGCTTGAAAATGAGGGAGTGGTGGCAGTTTAGAAATCATGGTCTGATTTTTCAGCTTTTGTCACCTCCCACTCTAGTTTCCCCATGCATTCCTATGGGACCAATTTCGCCGCAAAAACAACGATATTTCGTCAACCATTCGGCGAAACGTTCCACAAAATAATAGCACACCATTCGGGAACAATCCGCACGTTTCGGTATATTACTTGTCTATGTAGTGTAAAAACTGTGGGAGGAGTTAGGGTGGTAAATTTGGCTATAATAATAAGAAGAACTAGAAAATGCATTTCCTGGGGAAAATGCGTGGGAATGCTGAATTGCTAAAACGGCCCCCAGCAAAATTGCCCCCATCATATTGCCATCAAAACTGTCCCATCATATTGCCACCATCAAAACTGCCCCATCAGAATTGCCTCATCAAAACTGCACCATCATATTGCCACCATCAAAACTGCCCCATCAAAAAATATTTTTTTTTTTCAAAAATATTTTTTTTTTTTCAAAAATATTTTTTTTTTCAAAAATGATTTTTTCTTTTTTTTTAAATATTTTTTATTTTTCAAAAATTTTTTTTTTTCAAAAATAATTTTTTTTTTTTCAAAAATAATTTTTTTTTTTTCAGAAATATTTTTTTTTTTTTCAAAAATATATTTTTTTTTTCAAAAATAATTGCTGAATAGCTAAATTGCTAAAATGACCGCCATCAAAACTGCCCCATCAGAATTGCCACCATCAAAACTGCCCCATCATATTCCTCTATTATAATCAGTACATGGTGTGTCTGTCCCCTCCCCCCGGGCTCTGTAATTAAAGCTGAGATGCTCCAGCCACCTCCCCCCCCTCTGTGTATAACAGAAGCTTTGGTAACCATGGCAACAAAACACACACAGTACACTCTGATTAATGGCTAAAATTTCCTGAAATGACCTCTAAACAAAAAGCTTTTTCTCAAAAACTGTAAAAGATATCAAACTGAAAAGATATAGCCAGATAGCTGAATATTTTGTGAACATTTTAAAGTTTGTTTGGTGTCTCTAGGTGAAAGTATGAAGGAGCTGAAACTTTTGGGAGCGGAAGAAAAATTTAAGGATTTCAAGCATGCTCCCATTGACTTCAATGTTAAAAAAAAGTGATAAAAAGCTTAATATTTTAAAAAGTATAAATGGTAGAAAAAAAGTTGAAAAAGAGCACACCTCAGCTAAAAGAGACGAACATTTTGATAGTTGAATGGTTTTAATAGCTGAAAGTATGCAGAAGTTACGCATTACCGAAAAACGTACGGAATAAAATTAAAAATAATAAATAAAATCGAATAACAATAGTGGGACTGCTAAAGCATTCCCACTAATAATATATATTTGAGATAACAGTAAGTGGTCTTGCTATGCAAGAACACTTAATAAGAATAATAACTAGAAAAGCTTCAATTTCTTTTTTTAATTTAAATAATCTTTATTCAATTTTTCAAAAAGTACAAAAAATAAGTTTTTTCTCATTTTTTAACAACAATTCTTAAATACACCTTGTACAAAAACCCTTTTTTATATACCAAAAAAGGAAAAAACATTACTATCCATTTTCCCCTTTCCCCCCCCCCCCTAACCACCCCCCTCTTTATCCCCATTTCCTCCCCCCTATCTTACCCTCATTCCTACCACGTCTTCCTAATTACTTAATATCGTACATCCATTACCTTATCTCTTCCTACATCAATTTTACATGGGATAACCCATTTCCTCTAGCCAAGGCAACCAAATTTTTTTAAATTCCTTTAAATTCCCTCTCCTTGCATATACTACCTTTTCCTTCCATATTGTTTCCGTTACTGTTTTAAACCAGTCTTCTCTGGAGGGGGGTTTCTCTGCCTGCCATCTCTGCGCTATTAATTTCTTTGCCTGGAACAGGCACCTTAACACTGCTTTATTTTTAATGTTCCCCAACCTCTCCCCCAACCTCTCCCCCACACCCATAATACACAGATTGGGGTGCATTTTGAGTGACAGCTTAAAGATCTTATTTATATTATCTAATATTTCCGTCCAATAACGGTATAGTTTCGGGCATTTCCAGATCATGTGGATCAGGTCCCCGGTGTTTTGGCACCTAGGGCATTTAGCATCCCCCCTCCACCCCCATTCAAACAGTTTTTTTGGAGTGTAGTATGTTCTATGTAAGAGCATTAGGTATGACATCTTCTGGGCGGGTGAAACTGAAACTTGGTTCCCCCCGGCTAATATCTTTTTCCATTGGTCGTCCGGAATTCTTCCTAAATCTCTTTCCCACTTACTTCTGCACTTTAGTTTTTCTGAACTCATAATACTGTTACTGCATATATGTGGGTAGAATTCAGCTATGGATCCTTTTGGTCCATCAGACCTGCTTATTCTTTCATATATGGGGGACGTACTCCACACCGGGCCTTGTTCCCCAAACTGTGCTTTTAGAGCATGTTTAATTTGCAAATAGCTATAGTATGAATTGTTTGGTATATCAAAGTCCTCTTTTAATGCAGAAAACGTTTTTAGGGAGCTACCATTATATAATTGATCCAGGCTGACTATCCCCTTCATTTCCCATATCTTTATTTTCCCCATTGATCTTAGCTCTTGTAGGTTCTTATTGTCCCAGAGCGGCACACCTTTAACCATACCTCCCATACCCCTCAAATCCTTTATAGATTTCCACACTTTTATCATTAATTTAACCGTAGGGGGTCTATAGGCAAAAGAATTCGCCTCCAAGACCTCCACTAATGTCTTATGTGGCGCATCTACAATCATCAATTCCCCACTTTTATCCCCTTCAATGTCCGAACCCAGATGCTGTAATTGGGCTGCTAAAAAATAACTAAGCGGATGCGGTACTGCCAGGCCCCCCTCCAAAATTGGCAGTTGTAAAGTCTGGAGGCCTATTCTAGGCTGTCTTCCTTTCCATATAAGGGCTCTTAGTAGAGTATCTATTTTTTTAAACCATTTTCTTTGTATCCAAATTGGTGAATTGTGCAGCAGATATAATAACTGAGGCAACCACAACATTTTGATCAGGTTACATCTACCAACCACTGATAAAGGGAGTTCCTTCCATATATCACTCTTGTTCTTAAATTTAGATAGTAGAGGGACTAAGTTATTATTTATATAGTTATTTGGGTCATTTGTTATATATATGCCTAAGTATTTAGTTTTCTCTACTATTTCTACTTGAATATTTTCCAAGCCTGAACTCTTTCTAATGGGATCTATTGGTAACAATGCTGATTTTCCCCAGTTTATGGTAAGACCCGAGATTGTTCCAAACCTCGAAAAGATGTCCATCACTTGTCTAAGCGATCTCTCTGTATCCCCCAGAAAAATGAGGACATCATCCGCATATAACGCAATCCGTTCTTCTCTGTCCCTTCTCCGGAATCCTTCCATAATCCTGTCCTGCCTTACTGCAATGGCAACTGGCTCCATTGCCAGAGCAAAGATCAGGGGTGACAGGGGACAACCCTGCCTAGAACCCCTTTCAAGTCGGAATTCATCCGAAAAGACATTATTCACTCTGATCTTTGCCCTGGGGTTGTTATAAAGAATTTTAACCCAATTGATATAGGAAGGACCGAATCCAAACTCCTTCATTACTCGCCATATATACCCCCATTCAAGACAATCAAACGCCTTTACCACATCTAGCATCATCACAGCCCGTGCGCCAGTGTTTTCGGTTGGTATCTGCATGTTCAAAAATAGCCTTCTGATATTCCTGCTGGCTGATCTTTGGGGTATAAAACCTGTCTGGTCGGGATGAACCAGTTTATGGATTATTTTCTTTAGTCTAGTAGCCAAAATCTTTGATAGTATTTTCACATCGGAGCATAATAGGGAGATAGGTCTGTAGGACCCGGGATCTAAAGGATCTTTCCCTTCTTTGTGCAGCACTATTATCGTGGCTTCAGTCATTGATATGGGAAGCTTCCCCTCCTTTTTTACCCACTCAAACGTTTTAAGAAGCTCCGGAAGTAACACCGTCCCATAATTTTTATAAGTTTCCACAGGGAGTCCATCAGGACCAGGGGATTTCTGATTTTTCATTTCTGTTACGGCTAATTTGATTTCCTCCAGAGTTATCGGGGCTTCTAATACCTCACTATCTGACTCTGTAAGGGAGGGCATCTCGATATCCCCAAAAAATTTATCTGACTCCTCTCCCTCCACGGCCCCCCTGGATGTATATAATTCTTCATAATAATTTTTAAATGTATCTGTAATCACATCTACCTGAGATGAGATCTCTCCACTCATTGTCCTAATGGCGGGTATCATGGAGGGTGAGGATCCAGATCTAACTAAATGGGCCAACATCTTCCCAACCCTTTCCCCCTCCCCATATACTATTTGGTTTTGGAATAATCTTTTATGTTCGGACTTCCTAAACATTGCATCTTTATATATTTGTTGTTTATTTTCCCATTTACTTTGTTTATCCGGGGTTGGATCCTTCACATACTCCCTTTCTGCTGTTATTACCTCTTTCCTGACCTTGTCCTCCCAATCTAGCGAGGATTTTTTAATTTTAGAAACTTGTTGTATAAATAAACCCCTCAAATAGGCCTTCAGTGCATCCCACATCATCCCTCTTGTTGTAGTATCCGTATTAAACCTTATAAACTCATTTACCTTGGCTATTATCTCATTTTGATCCTCTATAATTCCAAACCATATTGGGTTCATTTCCCATAACCTATCAACCTTCTTATTTTTAATACTTATCGAGATTGTTAGGGGCGAGTGATCTGATACACCCCTAGGTTGGTAAGTTATATTTTTAATTATTTGAGAGTCTAGCTCATTGCCCAATACAAGATCTATTCTTGAAAATGTAGAATAGGAACCCGAGTAACATGAAAATTGTAATGTCCCAGGGTTCCGTATTCTCCATAGATCCAATAGACCAGCTTCCTGAAGGAAGTGGCTCATACGGTTTCCCTGTGGCGTCTGACCCTGGTTACCTGGGGGGAACCTATCAATCTTTTTATTTATTACCACATTAAAGTCCCCAACTACTATAATTGGTATGTTGTTCTTGTCTACTATAAACTCTAATAAATCATACAAAACATCTAGTTTAAAAGGTGGAGGGATATATACATTTGCCAGCACATATTCCTGGTTTTCTATTATACAGTGTAAAAAAATATACCGACCCTCCCCATCTATTTTGCTCTGTCTGCAGGTGAAAGCCACCCCTCTCCCAATTAACACTGATACCCCCCTAGAATAGGTGGTATGCACAGAGTGGAATTGGCACTGAAATCTCTTGTTTCTTACCTGAGATTTAGTGTCTTGAGTCAGGTGTGTCTCCTGCAGACAGGCAATTCCTATTTTAAAGATACCTAACATATCGAATACGACTGCTCTTTTGACCGGGATACCCAATCCACGAACATTCCATGATCCAATATTCAATGCCATTGAGCTTTTATATAACATCTATCGAAGGAGAAACCAAAAAGGTAGTAGCAATAAGCTAGATCCTAGTAAATTCATGGAGGTGTGCCCAGTTATCCATAGGGAATAATAAAAAAAAAAAAAAAAAAAAAATTTTTTTCCCCTTTTCATATTTATTATTATACCCCTTTGTGTCAGATAGTGTATCTACCCCATGCTTACATAAAACCCATATTTTCAAACTATAAACATTCATGTTCTGTCTGTGTTTATTTTATCAGTGCCCAATATATTATCCAGTATTCTAATGTACCTTTTATAATTTGTTTAACCAGTGCCCAGTGTGTTATCCTACATTCCACTGTATGAAGAAACTCTTTGTGATTCCGTGTACCATAAATTCTCCTAAATAAATTCCTTTTCCTGTGATCCCTGCCCCCCCGCCCACCCTGTCCCCCCTCCACCCAAGAAAACCCACCCTCCCTACCCTCCTTCCCCCACCCCACTCCACACCATTCTAGGTTACCCCTAGAGGCTTTTTTAATAACCGTCTCACACTCTTTGGTCATCCCACTCTCACCTTCCCTCCCCCCCACCCCCCACACAACAGTTTTCCCCCCCTTCCTTCCAAAATCTAGATCCATTTACCATTTCATTTCTCCACCCACCCTTCCCCTAGAAAACAAAATTTAAATAATTCACTATATTTGTGCCCCATACTCTATAACATCTTCAACCCAGATTCCCTATAGTTTCCTTGGTAACTGATCTCTTTTATCTTCTAGCCATGCTAACGCATTCGCTGGCATATCAAAAAATTGACTACCTCCGAGTGCGTTTATCCGAAGCCTGGCAGGGTAAAGGAGAGCATAGGTAATGTTAAATTTTTGAAGGCTACGTTTAACTCCTAGGAACTCAGCTCTACGTTTTTGGAGGTCAGGAGAGAAATCAGGATATATTGATATTCCAGCCCCATTATAGGAAATGCTCCCCATCTCTCTGGCCTTCCTAAGGAGTTTTACTTTATCTTTATAATTTAAAAGTTTCACTAACAGCGGTCTCGGGGACCTTCCTTGAGGGGGGGGCCTAAAAGGAACCCTATGTGCTCTTTCGATTGAAAACTGTTGTGAGAATAAGTCTCCTCCAAAAGTTTCAATCATCCATTTCTCTAAAAAAGCTATTGGGTCTGAGCCTTCACACTTTTCGGGGAGTCCCACCACCCTCACATTGTCTCTGCGAAGTCTATTTTCCATCTCATCAAATTTTTACGTAAGTTTATCTATTTTCTCTTTCCATGTCTTGGATTCTTGTTTCATAGGGTACAAATCATCTTCTATCAGACTTATCCTCTTCTCCGTTTCTGTTACTCTTCCCGCTGTTTCCTTTAGTTCTTGCCTTACCATGATTAGCTCCCCTTTAATATCTTCCATTTGGTTACTTAAGTCACTCAAAGATTGTTTACATGCATTAATTGCCATGAAGATATCTTTCAGGGAGGGCTCTCCTTCTGATGGGGGTGTTAGATTGATAGAAATTTCTGTTTCCTTCCCAATCGTGCCTACCCCTTTACTTGAAAGGTTTTTGGTGCCAGTGGTCCCTGTGGACGAACTCAGGTGCCCCTGACTCTTTCTGTCCGTAGATGATTTAGTTGATTTACTTTGAGTTTGCTGCCCCCCTTTGCTTGGTGTATGATCCGTGGCATGGATCATTTTCTCTAGCTTGGCAGTTGCTGCGACAGCTGCTGCAGTTGCACCCGCCACGGTGGACTGAGCTCCCTTTTCCTTATCTTTAGCCGACCGAAGGGATTGACCTCCCACGTTTTCATGGCTAGCTTGCTCATCCCCTTTCCTCCTTGTTGACATCATGTCTATCCCACTGTGGCGGTATTACCGTAAGGCGGATCGAATTCCCTGAGAGCCAAAAAGGCAGTGTTAAATGGCCTCCAAGTTTAAACCTCCTGACCTTTCTGTTTGTTAACGCTGAGAGTTGTAGCAGTCAGGTAAAAAAATGAAAACAAGAAATGATGACAACTTTCATTTACAGCAGATGCATGTGGTGGTATTCAAATTAGGCCCACGCTAGACATTTTTCCCTGCATCCAATATATATTTTAGTGTTGGAGACCTCAGTCCATTTAACCAGCAATTCAAATGTTATCCTGCCCACCATACAGTTGCATACAACAGTAGAAGTTACAGTTCACTGGAGGTTCCGTTCACCTGGGGTCATTACTGTTTTTTTTTTTTTTAAATTATTTTTTTTTTCAAAAATATATTTTTTTTTTACATGGAGCGGTCATAATGTTTTGGCTGATCATGGGGTGGTCATAATGTTTTGGCTGATCATAGGGTTGTCAGCTTTTGTCACCTCCCACTCTAGTTTTCGCCGCAAAAACGTCATTTCGTGGACCATTCGGCGAAACATTCCACAAAGTAATAACACACCAATCGGGAACAATCTGCTCGTTTCGGTATATTACTTGTCTCTGTAGTGTAAAAACTGTGGGAGGAGTCTACAAGCATTATCAAGTCTAGCAGATAAAGCCACATGCATTTGGGGTGTCTCAGCATCTTGTGTTTACAACCACTGTTTCCTAGCAACGCTCATGCCCTGTTTATGCTTCCCAAATACTACTTCATCAAAACTGCCCCATCAGAATTACCCCATCAAAACTGCCCCATCATATTCCTCTATTATAAATCAGTACATGGTGTGTCTGTCCCCTCCCCCGGGCTCTGTAATCAGAGCTGAGATGCTCCAGCCACCTCCCCCCTGTGTATAACAGAAGCTTTGGTAACCATGGCAACAAAACAAACACAGCACACGCTGATTAATGGCTAAAATTTCCTGAAATGACCTCTAAACAAATGGCCGTATTTTAAAAACTATACATCCTACAGCGAAGATCTTTATATTGTGAGAATCACAAGACCCAGACCTAGATTTTGATACATAGTATGTCTCTGAAATATTAAAATTGAAGGCACGGTCGCAGTTTAGAAATTGCCCTTCAAATTTGAAGGGGCTAGAGTGTAGTTTCAATGAATGTCAATGGACGGCGTGAGTTGCAAACAAATGGTCATATTGTGAAAACTATCAGGACTATGGCTTAGCCGTGGACATGTTTAGTGGCAGCAGGGATAGCTGAACGTTTTGATATAAGATTTGTGTAGGTGGGTTTGAAAATGAGGGAGTGGCGGCAGTTTAGAAATCATGTTCTGATTTTCCAGCTTTTGTCATCTCCCACTCTAGTTTCCCCATTCATTCCTATGGGACCAATTTCGCTGCAAAAATGACGATATTTCGTGAACCATTCGGCGAAACGTTCCACAAAGTAATAGCACACCATTCGGGAACAATTTTTTTTTACATGGGGCGGTCATAATGTTTTGGCTGATCATGGGGTGGTCATAATGTTTTGGCTGATCATGGGGTTGTCAGCTTTTGTCACCTCCCACTCTAGTTTTGAACATTTCGCCATTCATTCCTATGGGACCAATTTCGCCGCAAAAACGATGATATTTCGTGGACCATTCGGCGAAACATTCCACAAAGTAATAACACACCAATCGGGAACAATCCGCTCGTTTCGGTATATTACTTGTCTCTGTAGTGTAAAAACTGTGGGAGGAGTTAGGGTGGTAAATTTGGCTATAATAATAATAAGAATAATATATATGTGAGATAACAATAAGTGGTCTTGCTATGCAAGAACACTTAATAAGAACTAGAAAAGGTACAATTTCTGGGGAAATTGTGAAAGTGTTCTTGCCTCTACAACTGGAGTGGGCGGAGTAACTGGATGGAGTGGCTTGAGTAACTGTGAAAAGTGTTAAAAAGCTTAATATTTTAAAAAGTATAAATAGTAGTAAAAAAGTTGAAGTCCCATCATTAGCTGAAAGAGCTGAACATTTTTTTCAAAAGTTTTTTTTTTTTTTCAAAAATGATTTTTTTTCAAAAATGATTTTTTTTTTCAAAAATGAATTATTTTTTTTCAAAAATGAATTATTTTTT
Organism: Aquarana catesbeiana; assembly: GCF_042186555.1. Taxonomy (NCBI): domain Eukaryota; kingdom Metazoa; phylum Chordata; class Amphibia; order Anura; family Ranidae; genus Aquarana; species Aquarana catesbeiana. Next base: position 167,013,470 of record NC_133335.1, read on the forward strand.
TTTCAAAAATGAATTATTTTTTTTTTTTAAACGAAATTTTTTTTTTCAAAAATAATTTTTTTTTTCAAAAACTGCCATCAAAACTGCCCCATCAGAATTGTTCCATCAAAACTGCCCCATCAGAATTGCCCCATCAAAACTGCCCCATCATATTGCCACCATCAAAACTGCCCCATCAGAATTGCCCTATCAAAACAGCCCCATCATATTGCCACCATCAAAACTGCCCCATCAGAATTGCCCCATCATATTGCCACCATCAAAACTGCCCCATCAGAATTGCCCTATCAAAACTGCCCCATCATATTGCCACCATCAAAACTGCCCCATCATAATTGCCCCACCAAAACTGCCCCATCGTATTGCCACCATCAAAACTGTCCCATCATAATTGCCCCATTAAAACTGCCCCATCAGAATTGCCCTATCAAAACTGCCCCATCATATTCCTCTATTATAAATCAGTACATGGTGTGTCTGTCCCCTCCCCCGGGCTCTGTAATCAGAGCTGAGATGCTCCAGCCACCTCCCCCCCTGTGTATAACAGAAGCTTTGGTAAGCATGGCAACAAAACAAACACAGTACACTCTGATTAATGGCTAAAATTTCCTGAAATGACCTCTAAACAAAAAGCTTTTTCCCAAAAACTATAAATCCTACAGCGAAGATCTTTATATTGTGAGAATCACAAGACCCAGACCTAGATTTTGATGTATAGTATGTCTCTGAAATATTAAAAATAGAGGCACGGTCGCAGTTTAGAAATTGCCCTTCAAATTTGAAGGGGCTAGAGTGTAGTTTCAATGAATGTCAATGGACGGTGTGAGTTGCAAACAAATGGTCATATTGTGAAAACTATCAGGACTATGGCTTAGCCGTGGACATGTTTAGTGGCAGCAGGGATAGCTGAACGTTTTGATATAAGATTTGTGTAGGTGGGCTTGAAAATGAGGGAGTGGCGGCAGTTTAGAAATCATGTTCTGATTTTTCACCTTTTGTCACCTCCCACTCTAGTTTCCCCATTCATTCCTATGGGACCAATTTCGCCGCAAAAACTACGATATTTCGTGAACCATTCGGCGAAACGTTCCACAAAATAATAGCACACCATTCGGGAACAATCCGCACGTTTTGGTATATTACTTGTCTATCTAGTAAAAATTGTGGGAGGAGTTAGGGTGGTAAATTTGGCTATAATAATAAGAATAATAATAATAATATATATGTGAGATAACAGTAAGTGGTCTTGCTATGCAAGAACACTTAATAATAATATATATGTGAGATAACAGTAAGTGGTCTTGCTATGCAAGAACACTTAATAATAATATATATGTGAGATAACAGTAAGTGGTCTTGCTATGCAAGAACACTTAATAATATATATGTGAGATAACAGTAAGTGGTCTTGCTATGCAAGAACACTTAATAATAATAATATATATGTGGGATAACAGTAAGTGGTCTTGCTATGCAAGAACACTTAAAAAACTGCTTGGTGTCAGTATGACAGGGGGGGGGGGGGGGTGATCGGGGGGTGTATTGTGTGCCTGGCATGTTCTACTGTAGGTGTGTGTGTTGGTGCACTCACATTGAAGTCTTCTCTCCTCGGCGCCGGAACGGAAAATACCGAGCCGAGGAGAGATAACATCATTAAGTGTTCTTGCATAGCAAGACCACTTACTGTTATCTCACATATATTATTATAGCCAAATTTACCACCCTAACTCCTCCCACTGTTTTTACACTACATAGACAAGTAATATACCGAAATGTGTGGATTGTTCCCGATTGGTGTGCTATTACTTTGTGGAACGTTTCACCGAATGGTTAAAGGGGTTGTAAAGATAAAAATTTTTTCACCTTAATGCATTAAGGTGAAAAAACTTTTGACAGTACCGCCGCCCCCAGCCCCCCCGTTTTACTTACCTGACGCCTCGAATCTTCGCTGCTCGTCCTCATTGCAGCTCAGCCTGGTCGCTGATTGGCTGCAGTGGATGGATTGAAAGCAGCGCAGCCATTGGCTCGCGCTGCTGTCAATCACATCCGATGACGCGGCGCGCCGGGGGGCGGGGCCGAGTGATACAGCGAGCGGCTATAGCCGCCGGCTGTATCACGGGAGCGCGCCCGCAAGCACTCACCACCATGCGAGGGAGCTCGCATTAAGGTGGTAAATGCTTGCGGGGAGGAGCTGAAACAGCCGCCGAGGGACCCCAGAAGACCAGGTTCGGGGCCACTCTGTGCAGAACGAGCTGCACAGTGAAGGTAAGTATAACATGTTTGTTATTTTAAATAAAAAAAAAAAATTACCTTTACAACCCCTTTAATCGTCGTTTTTGCGGCGAAATTGGTCCCATAGGAATGAATGGGGAAATGTTCAAAACTAGATTGGGAGGTGACAAAAGCAGAAAAATCAGGACATGATTTCTAAACTGCCACCACTCCTCATTTTCAAGCCCACCTACACAAATCTTATATCAAAACGTTCAGCTATCCCTGCTGCCACTAAACATGTCCACGGCTAAGCCATAGTCCTGATAGTTTTCACAATATGACCATTTGTTTGTAACTCACGCCGTTCATTGACATTCATTGAAACTCTACTCTAGCCCCCTCCAAATTTGCAGGGCAATATCTAAACTGCGACTGTGCCTTCATTTTTAATATTTCAGAGACATACTATGCATCAAAATCTAGGTCTGGGTCTTGTGATTCTCACAATATAAAGATCTTCGCTGTAGGATTTATAGTTTTTAAAATACAACCGTTTGAAGTACTGCACAGTTATTACAACTATCATGATCCTGTGTATGTATTGAGCAGTGGTTGTGAAGCATAAACAGGGCATGAGCGTTGCCAGGAAACAGTGAATGTAAATACTGATTATCATCAAACAGATAGCACACCTTTACCTCCATTCTATGTCAAGATGCTGAGACCCCCCAAATGCATGTGGTCATACCTTCATCTGCTAGGCTTGATAAGGCTTGTAGACTACTGGTGGAGGTAAGAACACTTCACACAATTTCCCCAGAAATTGTAGCTTTTCTAGTTTCCTTTGCTGCTGTTTAGCATACAGCAGCAGAGGAAGAACGTGATTGGCTGGGAGCGATCGCGAGGGGGGGGGGCCACAAATGGATGGTCTCCCCCTCGCCTCTCATCACTCCCAGACCAAAGCCGACCGCCTCAGGCACCGGGGGGGTCCGATTGGACCCCCCGCCCGCGGGAGGCAGATCACGTACAGGTACGTGATACTGCCTGCCCGTGCCATTCTGCCGACGTACACTGGCGTGAGGCGGTCGGCAAGTGGTTAATGCATCCTACGCATCCTATTCACCTTAATACCCATTTTCTGGATATTTTTGTTGTTAATCTGTCTCTCACTGTTAAAATAAACCTACCATTAAAATTATAGACTGATCATTTCTTTGTCAGTGGGCAAATGTACAAAATCAGCGGGGGATCAAATAAATTTTTTCCCTTCACTGTACATCATTTACAAAGTCTGCAAGACTACAAAAGGGGTGTGTTAAAAACTCTAGCTGCTACGGGAAGTGTCTGTGGAAGGGACAGAGTCTATCAGCAGGTTATACAGTGTATACGCAGGACACAAAGGCAAAACTAAACCCAGAATATCAGGGGATCCGTAGTATGGTACAGAGCTATGATCCATGCTGGGATTGATCATTCCATCTAGTTCTAATGAAAAGAAAGTTGGAGTTCAGCTTTAAATTGTCACACATACGAACGTAAATGCATACGTTAGGGGCACCTACGCATGAAAATGTTGATTGCAATACATACACGTTTCATATTGCTGTGAGTGGGAGCTAAACTTCTCTGTAGGGCTAAACTGATGACCTATAGGGGGCTTTTAAAATGTCAGCCAATGAAAATATAGGGTACTAAAGTTTGTCACCATTTCACGGCCACACAAGGTTTAGCATGTTGGGTATCTATTTACTTGGTGCAACCTCATCTTTTATATGTTACCAAACATTGGGGAATTTATTGAATTTGTGAGCCTTAGAATGAACTTTTGTGGTAATATCGTGTGAAATGAAAAATTGGAATTACCACTATTTTGATCTCTAGGGTGTGTGCTTTCAGAAAACATATAATGTTGGTTGAACTGGATGAACTTGTGTTTTTTTTCAACCAGATTAACTGTTTTGGGGGTTTATGCAATCTTCAGGCCGCGCGCGCAAAAACAGCTCTGGCAGTAAAAGAAAAAAAGTAAAAGGGTTAAAAGAATGATTGCCTGGCTTTGCTCACTATTCTAAAATAGGGTACACCCCTTTTTTTCTACTTATGATGGAAACCAAATAATAGGATTTGCATGGAGTTTGTAGTTACCAATGCAATAGTTCTGTGTTTGAAACAGGAACAGTTCCCATGATCCTCCTGTATTGTGAGCGAGTCCAATGTAGCCTAAATTATAAAGCCGTAAAAAGCTGAAGTCTTTTGTGAAACAAAATGTGTCACCTAAGAAATTCAGATAATTTATTATTTACAATATGCTTTCTTTGTACACTCAAATATATAAAAAGTTTTGCACTACTTGCACATTATATGAAATCTCAGTCCCAGGGTCAGTCTTTGGGAAGGGGTATTCCCAGCACAGTGTGTTGGCTCAGAGACCTTGCTTCTTCCACTTGCTGTTCAGTGCAGTAATCCTCCAGAAAGATTTTAGCCAAATTGCTAAATCTACGATTGTCTGACAAAGAGAAGCGGACCATGCACTCTACAACAGGAGGAGTAATGATTTCAGCTCTAGAAGCAGTTGTACACAGGTACATGAGTGTTGTTATGGCAGAAAGAACTCTTCACGGCAGCTGGACAAACAGTTAATAATAAGGCTTAGACCTCCCGAGGACAATATGTGATTCTTCATGGATTTGTCCAGACACAGGTTACAGATGCCACCTTAAAAGGAAAGCAAAAAATATCAATTGGTTATAAAAAAAAGTTGTAGCTGGGCTGATAGGAAATGCTGTGATGGCACTTTAACCACTTAAGGACCGGAAGAATTTCCCCCTTAATGACCAGGCCAATTTTTTGCAATACGGCACTGCGTCGCTTTAACTGACAATTGCTCGTGGGACGCTGTACCCAAACAAAACTGACGTCCTTTTTTTCCCACAAATAGAGCTTTCTTTTGGTGGTATTTGATCACCTCTATGTTTTGTTTTTTTCACTATAAACAAATAAAGAGTGACAATTTGGAAAAAAAAAACAATATTTTATATACTTTTTACTGTAATAAATATCCCCAAAAAAAATAAAGAAAAAATATATTTCTTCATCAGTTTAGGCTAATATATATTCTACATATTTGTGGTAAAAATCGCAATAAGCGTAAATTGATTGGTTTGCGCAAAAGTTATAGCGTCTATAAAATAATGAACAGATTTATGGCATTTTATTATTTATTTTTTAAAAGTAACACTTTGACACATTTTTGGGGCCATTGACATTTATACAGCGATCAGTGCTATAAAAATGCACTGATTACTGTGTAAATGTCACTGGTAGGGAAGAGGTTAACACTAGGGGGCGATCAAGGGGTTAAATGTGTTCCCTCCTGTGTGTTTCTAATTGTATGGGGATGGGACTGACTAGAGGAGGAGACAGATAGCTGTTCCTAACTAGTTCTGGCTCGCTTGGCCAGCGGACATCACGGCCGCGCGGATCGGGTCCCCCGCCGTGCAGCGGGCTCGCGTGCTTGCTAGAGCTATTTAGAGGCCCGACATACAAATACAGCGATTTGCTTGAACGTGACGACCTGCCGCATTATAATGACAGCGGCTGGTCGGCAAGTGGTTAAAAACAGTGCAGAAGCATTGGGGTTGATTTACTAAAACTGTAGAGTACAAAATCTGGTGTAGCTGTGCATGGTAGCCAAACCGCTGCTAACTTCAGCTTGTTCAATTAAGCCTTGACAAAATAACCTGGAAGCTGATTGGTTTCTATGCAGAGCTGCACCTGATTTTACACTCTTTAGTTTTAGTAAATCTCACCCCATTGTGTGGCAGTGCCCTGCTATGGAGTGATTTACGTGTAGCAGAATCACAAGTCCAGGAACTGATCAATTCAATTACAGGGTTTTGCACTGGACAGCCAGCAGTTCTAGCACTGATCACGGCAGGGAGCTGATGAGTCTGGATATAGGTTTAAAACAGTGCTTGGACAAATAGCTGCTCTCACAAAGTTGTTTTAAACTCCAGGAAATGTAAAAGTTCTCCTTTGTAGTGGGGCTCAGCCTACACTTTGAAGGTTAATTCCTCATTTAGGTCTAGGGGGCATAGAAAAGATTTACTTACTTAATCGGTTTACTTTTTAACAATGTTATGTACAAGTTGATATTTACATGTTTATGGTTTGCAATATGCTGTCCATGTGTTTACTATACTCTATGTATCCACTGCTGCATGTTATTGCTGTGTGTTTTAGACAACAAACACATCCATAATACCTTGTTCCACTTGTTGAGTCCCATCATACACACCTCATCTAAAGTCCCAAAACCCCTCTCTATGTACCAAGTTTAGGGATGGAGATGCATGGCATCATGTGTCTCATTTATGTTCCCAAAACCCCCTCTTTTGTCTTAATTACTTAATCCTCTGCGGTGCCAGGCTGGTCCCCTCAGCGCCCTTCTCATCCAAGCTCCAGCAGTGTCAGATTCTAATGTCATCAGGGACCCGTGCAGGGACCACAGCCCTGCATTGGATGTGAGGATGCCAAGGGACAGTCCAACACCAGAACATGGGTGAGCACCGTCTGCCAGGGCAGAGGCAGATCAAATAAATAAAGGTGTTTACTTCCCCTAGACTAAATGAACCATTAAACATTGCAGTGTGGATGCAGCCCCACTGCAAGAGAAGATTTTCAAGTTTCCCACAGCTTTAAAATAGTACCTGGGACCAAAACGTACCTATTCCAAACTCCACCAGATTTTCATTGTCTTCAGTCAACATGTCCAGAAACAAATCTGGAACTTGCAGCTTCTGCAGGTCAGAGAAGTTCTTTGGGTCATAGGAGAAGTTTGCTAGGTTTGCCAGGACCTGTTCTTTGGCTTCTGTAGAACAAAAATAGAAGATATGAACTGCAAAGCAACAGACAAAACAGTAAAAGTAACTAAACCATGGTTGTTGAGATCTTCAAAAAAATATGAAGTGAAACTTTAGTTGGCATATTTAACTAAAACAGAATATAATAATGCAGAGGTCACCCTGAAGTCTCAGAGTGCCTGATCTGTCAGCTCCTGACCTTACATGTCTCACCTTCTGAGGGCGAAATGTAGGGAATAAGTAGGTTAAAAGGCAGAACTTCCATCCAAACTGGGATTGAGCCTGCCCTTCCTGCACTATACATACAGATAAAAAGACAAGCAATGAAAGGGCCAAAATAAGCAGTCTACAACTGAGCAGAATGCAGGAGGAGCATAGCTTCCAGTGCTCATGTGTAGAGAAGAGTTCCTGGAGGGACGCAATGTAATCAATTACCAGACATGACCTAAACATAATTTGAGTCAACAGGAAAGCGTTCTGACAATGGCGGAATGGTGTACTATGCTAAATGCTATCTTTAAATGCTAACGGAGATCCAGTCTTATAGGCTGCCATTCACCTCCATTTTAGCTGCCTTGCCACTTAAAACTTTATTGCTATCTAAGTCACTGCAAGTTTGCACAGCATATTTGCACATTGTGGCACATTTACCTAGCAAAGTAATCCCTTACGCTACAGTGCTCGTGGTGCCTTTCGTGACCAGCATTTCCATCTTCACTCAGTCTTCTTCCAGGTTTGGAGCCCTCAGCCATCTTGATAGGCCAGGATGACACGTGCGCACTTTCAAGTTACTACATCTCGGCATAGGATGGTGCTGAGACTGTACACTCAGCTGTGCATGTGTAGAAATAAAAAAAAAAATGCTGGCAAGTAAGAAGCATTTATGATAGAAGAGACATACTGAGTCTCTTCTGTCATAAAGTGTCAGCCTTTTTTTTTTTTTTTTTTTTTTAAAACAGAGGTTACTTCAGTTTTAGGGCCGGTTCACCTGAAGTGCACAGGGATGTGGTTTGTGTTCCTGGAAATAATCTGAATGTGCTGAAATTGCACTGGATTGCACAAAAAGTAGTGCATGCACTTTTCAAAAACGCAGTGCACCAAATCATATGGTACTGCAATTCATGCAATCTGATGCAGGCAAACGCACTGCATTTCAGATCTGCGTTTGGGGTTTTGATAGGAATATATTGACAACCGCAGCAGAAACGCACATGAAACATGAGTTTCCCGCACAATGTTCTAGTGTGAATGAGCCCTAAAAGATCTGTATTGATGGGCTTGTGTGGAAGCCACTAATATGAGACACTTCTGTGATCATTTGGAATTCTTTGCCAGATTAATGTGACCTGCAGCTGACCTTCAATCTTACAACCCTATAGACTGGGAATGCAAAATCCCAATTAAGTGAATGAAAGCCGGATGGCAGATTCTAATATTGGTAGGCTACCAATTTTTGTTTGCACAATCCTTACTTTAAAGCAGGGGTGTCCAAACATTTTTCAAAGAGGGCCAGATTTGATGAAGTAAACATGCGTGAGGGCTGACCATTTTGCCTGACATTTTTGAACCATTAAAATTCGTTCTAAAGCCTTGTACACACGATCGGATTTTCCGCAGACAAAACCTCAGACTTTTGTCCGAAGGCGTGTGCCTGGATTTTGTTTTGCATACAAGCGGCAAGGAACTTTGGCCAACAAACACGAACGTAGTGACGTACTATGTGGTTTTTCAGCTCTTTAGTGCCACCCTTTGGGCTCCTTCTGCTAATTTCGTGTTAGTAGAAGTTTGAGTGTTGATTTGCGCTTTTCATTTTGCGCTTTTCAGTTCGTTTTGGCCGTTCGCCAACCAGACATGTTGCGGAATCGGAGGAGATAACATGTAATTTATTATTTGCCTTGGAGTTATTGCTTTGACCCAAGTCCAGTCCAGAAACAGGAGGAGGAGAATTTCTTGAACCAAAAATTGGTTGTTTTATTAATCGGGACCAATTATGTCATATGCCTTTGCTGCGGGAGCTCCAGGAGAATAATCCAGATGTTTTCGGAATTATCTCCGGATGACGGACCCCTGCTTTCACCAACTCTTGGCATTGTTGACCCCCTATATTAAGAAGCAGGACACATGCATGAGACCTTTATTTTATTTTTTGGTTGAATAATAATGATTTGATTTGTTATATTTTTGGATGCATAGAATGCACTTTTTGGTTAAGTTCTAATGGCAGATAGCATGTCTAATTTTATTTCTTTTATTAATGCACAATAAAAAAATTGTGTAGAATAATACTTGGCTATGTGTTTTACTTTAAATGACATTTTGGGAGTAGGCATTTACATATAAAAAAATACAATGTAATGTAAAATTGACAAGGGACACCAACATAGTTGTATCTTTGATATAAAACTCTACGGGATAATGGTGCTGTGGTAACTTGCCCAAGAAAAAAAAGCATAATAATATTATCCTTGATATCACTAGAAAAAAAAAAAGAGCCTTTGAAAATGTGTTTGTAATAACTCCATCAGTATCACCAGCAAAGCAGCTTCATTATTATCCCATTAAAGAAGAAGAGAATGTGCGCTGCATTTCGAGATTTCATAATTTGCCACGTCACGAATGTTAAGTCTCCATTACGAACGCTAGTTTACAAGACTAACCAATTCTGGCTCGTCCTTGCTTTCGAGCATGCGTGTTTGTACTTTGGACTTTTGTCCAAAGGACTTGTGTACACACGCTCGGAAAATCCGACAACAGACATTTGTCCATGGAAAATTTTCAAACCTGCCATTCAACATTTGTCTGTGGAAAATCCGCCAACAATAGTCCGATGGAGCATACGTACGGTCTGATTTTCCGCCAACAGCCTGCCATCACACATTTCCTGTCGGAAAATCCGATCATGTGTACGAGGCTTAAGTGTGTTTGTCCGAGCACTAATATACTGCCCAACAAGAATTATCTTGCCTTTGTGGCTGTGTTTGGTGAACAGATGAGCTTAGGCTGGATTAACACCTTGTGTACTGTGCATTTTTCCAGGCGTTACTGCACTTCAAAGAAATGCGTGAACCGCACAGCATTGTGGGCCCATTCATTTTATATAGCACCCAATGGCACCTGTGTACTAGTGCTCCAAAGCACAGATGTGAGATGTGGTGCACTAGAAAAAAATGCTCTATTTCACACAGGAATTTACACACGCTACAAATCCTAGCGACAAGAATCTGTGGATTCCTGCATCTGGGAATGACAGCTGTGTGCAGATAGCTCTGGCCGCTGAGCCCGCACAGTGCAATGACAGACTAGACCAGGGGCGGACTGACAACTCATGGGGCCCCCGGGCAATAGGAGATTATGTGGCCCCCGGGCAATCAGAGATTATGGGGCCACACAGTATACAATCACACAGTATACACAGACAGATGTAAAAAAAAAAAACACAGATTTATACATACTGTCCCTGGTTTTACTGAGGCTGGCAACCCTGATGGGGCCCCCTAGTGGCCCAGGGCCCTCAGGCAGTGCCCGAGTGGCTCAATGGTCAGTCTGCCCCTGGGCTAGACACACACGTATATAGAGCCTAGCAGGTCTGCTGGGGTACTTTTTCAGCCCGTTCAAAAACAGATGGACAGGTATAAAATTATTAGCGTGTAATCAGTGGCAGTGGAGCAGACTGAGGTCATTCTGCACCTGCACTGCATATACATTGTTAATTTTTACATGTAGGCCCTGAAGTCACTAAGCAGCAGTCCATTTGCGCAGTATGTATGTGTACGTTCACATAAATCTTTATATACATACAGCATAAAATGTGGTCAAAAACAAAACAGAACGCAAATGTTTCTAGTTTTGGCTTCCATAGGTAAAGTAGTAGTGAGGTTGTTCCAACACAAGCATATTTTCTGATTAGCACATCATGGACCTGTGGGTGGGCGTAACCTCCTCATTTCTATGTTATTCAGTAGAGGAGGGATGGGCAAGGGCTGTGGGTTCAAACTGACTGGAAGATACCAGGTTAGCTCGCCATAAAATATACCACCAGCTGCCACTGCATCTGAAGCCGCACAATTTCAAAGCAGCATGTCCATGCGACTTTGGGTACAACTTGAAAGACATCTGTGCGGCTTCATGCACAGATGTTTATTGAAGTCCCACCTGAAATCGGCAAAAGTAACGCAGGAACTACTTTTGCAAAGTCGGTGTGGCACCAATTGGAACAGTGCCATTGCTGGCAATAGGCTGCGACTTACAATTTGACCAGTGGCGGTCCGTAATGCAGGACACATTCATAAGTCCCTATAAATGAGTCCGGCCCCCTAATCTAAAAGCGGCGAGCCAGACATATGGATTGCAATGGGGTTTGTTTTTTTTAAGCATGTGATTAGAACCAAAGGCTCTAATAGGCTTCAAAAAAGGGGTGCAGAGCATACCCACATGTGTGACAATAGCGAATGAATATTCGCTATTGTCTTCCTGATTCTGCTCCCGGCCAATCAGGAAGCAGGTCCTGAGACCCGTCACCCGACTGGACGAACGGAGAGGAGATCTGGTTGACGCAGGGAGGAGAGGCAGTGGGGTAAGTGCGGGGCCGACCAACGAGGGGGCAGGAGGCGGGTGTTCCCCCCACCAACTGGGGTTGCCCCCCCCCAAAAAAAAGATATACCACCAGCCACCACTGGATTTGAAACCGTGAACGAGGGCTTATACTATATCAACCTAACACAATTTTTGTGAAGATGTGATAACATAAAAGCAGCCAGCATGGGCCCTGTAACCATTCATACACAGGCTCCCAGTCAGTGTGTGCAGCATTCAGGGGCCCCGGGACCAGACAAGCCCCCCCTCACCTATACTGTCCGTATCCTGGAACTCTGTGACCAGAGCCTGCAGGTACTGGAACCGCTCCGCGCCTGCGCACTGACCGCCATTCATCCTCCTGTCCTCCCCCGACGTTCACACAACCAAGAGATCCCGACGTCCAGGAGGTGACGTCAATGGACTGGCGGAAGAAGCTCTCACGCATGAGCAGAGTACTGGCTGTGAGTCGTGTGACAATATAGTTACAGTTAGGGGTGTCATGGCTAGTGCAGCATGTCAGACTGTCAGCGTGTTTTGTTCTGAATCCTTTATGTGAAATGTCTTTTGCGGTGTCCTGCCAAAACCTCCAACCTATCAAAAAGTCCAAGGTGTACGTACGTACCAGTCTGCGTGCTGACCGTTGGGTGTGATTATCTGTTAGACAATGCCGCCACCTAGTGTCACGTGCGAGAAGTACAGCCAGCGTATCAAAATGTGGAGCTAGCTGGGTGCTTCTGAGGTGTCCCTTCTCTACATTTTACCAAAAAAGTATAGAGGATGAAGAGTGGTCAATAAAAATCATGATTTTATCCACACACTGAATTCTTTTTGTTTGTATTTGAGGTTTTATTAGGACTTCTGGATTTCAAATTGCTGTTTGTGCTTCCATTGTGGAGATTCCCCCAACTTCCTGCTTAGGTGACACTAGGATAGGAATTAAAGTAACAGACATGCAATGCCAATTAAAAAAAAAAAAAACGTTTTCTTTTAAGTAGTATTAAAAAAGGATAACTCCTTACCCACCACCCTTCCTCCTCCAGCAGTTTTTTTTTGCTGTCTGTGTCCCCTTTGAAGACTTCCTCTCACTTCCTGTCTTGGTCATAATGTTGTCACTTGGGCAAAAAGCATAAGGGAATCTCCTCCGTGAGGCAGAGAAAGCAATAAAATCCTGACAGGTATGCTTACCTTCCCCCATATTAATAATACGTTTTGCCTAAAGTTCTGCTTTAATGTAGAAATGGCCATAAAAAAATTGCTAGCATAGGACTGAAATTAAAATGTTCACACCTATGCAAGGGCATTGCATTTAGGACAGTCCTTTCATTTCAAACACGAAAAGTTGGCAACAAGGTAAAAGTGAAAATATTCTTCTTCTTTATTAATAAAAATGTTTTATAAGACAAGCAACACTAACGCTTTCCGGCTACGAAGACCTTAATCATAGATAGTATCTTTCATTTCAAAGGGCTGCCCTATGTGCAAAGATCGCGCAGAAGAGCCATGACCCTTTTTCGCTCCACACCGAAATGCATTTTACTTTGTGTATCGGCAAGGTGTGTTGGGATGTCATTAAGAATTAATGGCATTGCCGCATGCCTGAAAAAGGAAAGTGTGATATTTGTGTGTTGCAGGAATGTGTGACTTTAAACTCTTCCTGGCCAGCCTCAGCGTCCCTTTATCATGGTTTGAACACCCCTGGTGGTTAGGTAGGATCAGTAACCATGTGACCACTATGAATTGCTGACACAGTGGTCCCATGATTGGTCCTGCTGGTTACTGATCATTAGTGGGGATTGACAGCTGTCTTTGACAGTCTGGTCTCTGTGTCGGGAGCATGCAGTGAGTGTGCTCTCAGTGTAGATAAATCAGGCCCTCAGTGACACACTTGGGGCTTTGGTGAAATATCAGGGGTCTAAACCAGTGGTGGCCCATCTGGTGGCCCCCTAATCCATGCGCCCGGCCCCTAATCTACATACAGGGCTCCAGACATATGGATTCCAATGGAGTTTTTTTTTTTTTTTTTTTTTTTTTTTAGAAGCACATGATTAGAGCCTGAGAATTTATTTGGCTTAAAAAAAGTCCCAAGCCCACCCAGTTGTGTGACAATAGTGAATTAATATTCGCTTTTGCTTTCCTGACTCTCCTCCTGGTCAATCAGGAAGCTGGTCCTGAGACCCGTCATCTGATTGGCCGAGAGGAGAAGCGATCCTATTGGCCCCTGAGGAGGGAGGAGACACAGGGGAAGCCCAGGAGGAGGAGACGCAGGGTGAAGCTGCTGCCCGCAACCTAGATGGGGTAAGTGTGGGGCTGGTGACCGCCGACAGATCCATGTTGTCTCACTTTTAAAACAGAGAAAGGGACTGAGGACCAATTCGGCAGTCCCTTTCTCTGCAGCCTTAGCTGCACAGAATAAATGGACAGGAATAGCTCTCTAAAGAGCTTCCCATTTATTTATAAATGGAGGCAAAAAAAACCACAGTTTACTATGCCCCAGTAGGGATGAGCTGCGAGTTCGAGTAGAACTCATGTTTGACTCGAACATTGGCTGTTCGCCAGTTCGCTGAACAGCGAACAATTTGGGGTGTTCGAAAGCCGCAGAACACCCTTTAAAAGTCTATGGGAGAAATCAAAAGTGCTAATTTTAAAGGCTTATATGCATGGTATTGTCATAAAAAGTGTTGGAGGACCTGGGTCCTGCCCCAGGGGACATGGATCAATGCAAAAAAAAGTTTTAAAAACGACCGTTTTTTCGGGAGCAGTGATTTTAATAATGCTTAAAGTGAAACAATAAAAGTGTAATATTCCTCTAAATTTCGTACCTGGGGGGTGTCTATAGTATGCCTGTAAAGGAGCGCATGTTTCCCGTGTTTAGAACAGTCTAACAGCAAAATGACATTTCAAAGGAAAAAAAGTAATTTAAAACTACTCGCGGCTATTGCATTGCCGGCCCGACAATACACATAAAACGGCATGGGATTTCGCCACAGGGGAACCAAAATTTAAAAAAAAAAATGGCGTGAGGTCCCCCTAAATTCCATACCAGGCCCTTCAGGTCTGGTATGGATTTTAAGGGGAACCCCGCGCCAAAATTAAAAAAAAAAAAATGGCGTGGGGGTCCCCCTCAAAATCCATACCAGACCCTTCAGGTCTGGTATGGGTTTTAAGGGGAACCCCGCGCCAAATTTTTTTTAAAAAATGGCGTGGGGTCCCCTCAAAAATCCATACCAGACCAGATCCGAGCACGCAACCTGGCAGGCCGCAGGAAAAGAGGGGGGACGAGAGAGTGCCCCCCCTCCTGAACCGTACCAGGCCACATGCCCTCAACATTGGGAGGGTGCTTTGGGGTCCCCCCCCAAAGCACCTTGTCCCCATGTTGATGGGGATAAGGGCCTCATCCCCACAACCCTTGCCCGGTGGTTGTGGGGGTCGGCGGGCGGGGGGCTTATCGGAATCTGGAAGCCACCTTTAACAAGGGGACCCCCAGATCCTGGCCGCCTACCATTTCACAAAAAAAGTGTCAAAAATGTTAAAAATGACAAGAGACAGTTTTTGACAATTCCTTTATTTAAAGTCTTCTTGTTTCCATCTTCTTCGGGTCTTCTTTCTTCTATCTTCCTTTGGTTCCTCCCTCTTCTTCTTCCTCCGGTTCTTCCTCTGATCCTCTGCTTCTTGCTCCGGTGTTCTCGTCCGGCATCTTCCTCCGCAGCGTCTTCATCCCTTCTTCGACGGATTTATCCATTCCGGTGTGCGGCTGTCCAGGTCTTCTTGTTCTCTTCTACTTGCATCAGCATTTAGCCAGCACCTGGGGCTCTTCTCTTCCTGGAGGTAATGAGACACAAGCACTCTGGTTTAAGCCCCTCTTTGAGTGGAGGATCCCACATCATCTCGTTTAATTCATGGATGTAGAGCCAGCGGGAGAGACTGTGGTGTTACTGGCAAAGTCTGGCTGCTGCAGCTGGGAGAGCTGTCAGGGTCTGCAACGGGCTGACTGGGATTAGTAGTCAGGGGCGTAACTACCACCATAGTGACCCATGCGGGCGGCCCAGTGAGGATGAGAGCACCGCCGGCACAGTCTCCCAGCCAGGGGAAGAGAGAGGAGAGGAAGAGGCAAGCTGTGACCTGTGCCCAATGCAGCGTGACCTGTGCCCAATAAAGTGTTGCCTGTGCACAATACAGCCTGGTCTGCCTGTTCCCCATACAGCCTCACCTGTGCAGAGGAAGAGGCAAGCCACCTGGATCAGCCGAGAGCTTAATTGCCCGATGTAATAGCTTTCATTAGAACCTCCAGTGTTCCCGGGCTCACGTCACATAGTTCCACCTCTTGGCCCGGCGCCTTTGATAGACAGAACGCCAATCCAATGCGGGACGTGTGACGTCATCAAAGGCGTCAGGCCAAGAGGTGGGGCTATGTGACGATAAGCCCCGGGAAGACGGGAAATTCAAATGAAAGCTATTACAGCGGGCAATCCCGCTCTCTGCTGATCCGGGTGGCTTGCCTCTTCCTCTGCACAGGTGAGGCTGTATGGGGCACAGGCAGACCAGGCTGTATTGGGCACAGGCAACGCTGTATTGGGCACAGGTCACGCTGCATTGGGCACAGGTCACGCTGTATGGGGCAAAGGTCACGCTGTATGGGGCACAGGTCACGCTGCATTGGGCACAGGTCATGCTGTATTGGGCACAGGTCACGCTGCATTGGGCACAGGTCACGTTGTATGGGGCACAGGTCACGCTGTATGGGGCACAGGTCACGCTGCATTGGGCACAGGTCACTCTGTATGGGGCACAGGTCACGCTGCATTGGGCACAGGTCATGCTGCATTGGGCACAGGTCGCGCTGTATGGGGCACAGGTCACGTTTCATTGGGCACAGGTCACGCTGCATTTGGCTCAGGTCACGCTGCATTGGGCACAGGTCACGCTGCATGGGGCACAGGTCACACTGCATGGGGCACAGGTCACGCTGCATGGGGCACAGGTCACGCTGTATGGGGCACAGGTCACGCTGTATGGGGCACAGGTCACACTGTATGGGGCACAGGTCATGCTCCATTGGGCACAGGTCACGCTGCATTGGGCACAGGTCACGCTGCATTGGGCACAGGTCATGCTGTATGGGGCACAGGTCATGCTGCATTGGGCACAGGTCATGCTGCATTGTGCACAGGTCACGCTGCATTGTGCACAGGTCACGCTATATGTGGCACAGGTCACGCTGCATTGACACTAGGGCAGCTGTGGGGGGCTGTTTGCAGGGGGGCCCCATACAAAATTTTGCTATGGGGCCCTGCTATTTCTAGTTACGCCCCTGTTAGTAGTCCATCAAAAAGGTCAGCTAGCTCCAAAGACTTTTCCTATTTTTGTTGCTGCACTAGAGGGGCTCGCGGCCCCTTCCTGTAATAAGGAACTTTGCTAAGGCCTGGCTGAAACCAGAGTTAGGCCTAACCATGTGCTAGCTAAGCCTAAATAATTGTGCTGGAGGGAGAAGGAGAGATAGTCTGCAGCAAGTGTCGTGCAGAAGGAGAATATCTAAATTGTTCCATACCATGCAAGAATCATTTTCTGGGCATCCCATGCATCCCTTTACCCCATCCAAGTTGTAATCCCTCAATAAAATACAAAAACAAAGCTGATGGACTGTTCATTGTCTGGAGAGTGACTGGAAGGTATTGCCAGGCTGGGCAGGGTGACAGGTGGAACTACTATATTCTGCAGCCCCTATGGGGGTACCACTACAGGTGGTTAAAACAATTTAAAACAAACAAGAAGGTAAACCATAGTTGCCAACACTGTAAAAACATTTATAGGGACATTTTTTTGGCTGTAGGCGGAGTCTTATTATAATTAGGGGCGGGGCATAAGTTTGTAGGCGTGACATAGCAAAAAGAAAAATGCGGCGTAGTTTACGCAAAATAGTGGGCGTGGTTTATATGGGCGTGGTTCAAATGGGGGAGTGGTGAAAAGAGGGAGGGAGGGAGAGAGAAAGAAGGAAAGAAGGAGGGAAGGAGAGAGAAGGAAGGAAAGAGAGATGGAGGGATAGCAGGCCCAGATCCTACAGCACAATAGAAATGTGTATTCCAGATTTTAACAAATTAGCAGATAAAGATACTCCAAACACCTGGTGTTAACGCTTCAATCATCCCAGCACCATGGTTGTTGTGGTGTCAGGATGATTGAAGCGCATTATTTCTATTATTACATTGTAATATAGAATGAAATCATTCAACTCACCATAATCCAGAATCAGTGGGACCCCTGAGCATGTCACCTGCCACGTCGCCTGCCACCAGATGCCATCAGGTGCCCCCAGCAGAGTCTGTCCTTACATCAGCGCGGCCATTTTGTTGGAGCCAGGAGCCAGAACTGCTGCAGAGCCAAACATTCCCGTTTTTCCATGGACAAAAGGCAAAATCCCGAATCGGGACGGCCTCCGATCGGGACGAGGGTCCAAAAATCAGGATTGTCTCGGGAAAATCGGGACTGTTGGCAACTATGGGTAAACGTTATTTCCCAGATAGCAAGCATAACTTGCCACAAATTTGTGGCAGTGTTGCATTGTAAGTCTGCTAACTTTGTGCACATTTTCACTGGCAAGTTATACACTTGCAGGGCACTTGAAGCACAAGTTCTTGTTGACACTTTTCCAATTTGTAGCAAATTTGCGTGGCAAGTCTCTAGCAAGAGCAAAGTTGCATTGGTGAGTCTACAGCAAGAGCTCTGCAAATCTGCAGCATGTAAATTCAGCCACAGTGACCCCTTTGGTGGGATGACTATTGCACAACATAACTGAACCAGAACTTGCAGCAGACTTGCAGAATGTTTGCAAAGAAAGTTGATCTGGAGTGTGCATTGCGGACTTGCTGCAATTGTGCAACAAACTTGTGAAGCCTGGCAAGTCTAGCAATAGCTTAGCAAGTAATTTTCAAACTTGAACACTATTGCTTGCTGTCTGGGTTACTGTATAGAAAAAAAAAGATATTTGAGGACTGGGACTGCTTTAAGACAAGGAAGGGGCTGGTAAATGACACATCTACTAGCCCCTTCCCTGCTCTCTATCCTGCCAGATCCTCGGCTGCAGCCAACAGGAGGTGGGAGGGGGACAGGGAAGCAGACAGGGGCCCAGGGCAGCAGGACAGGGATAGTGAGGAGCGAGGAGCGGCATGCGGAGGAACCGATGCCCTCTATTTTCCTCCTGCAACCGCTAAATGTCTGCGGGAGGAAAAGGAGGAGAAGCAGGCATTCACCAGCTGCATGGAGGGATTGGTTCCTCTACGTGCTGTTGGCCTCCTATCCAGGTGTGCCGGGGAGCCACACGGGTCGCAATGGTACACCTTGGCTCCAACTTAAATCAATTCTGGTATCTGCCTACAGGAATGAAACACTACAAAAATATATCTGTGTATATGCAGAGCTGGTTTAGAGACCCCCTAGGTCAGTAAGAGATAGGATAGTACAGAGCCATTATTGGGGAACCCACAAATGTGGTACATGTGTTCAACGCATTTGGATAAGGGAAGGAGAGGTCGTTCATTCAGCCAGTGGTAATCTCTATCACTATTGATGTGGTCTACTTTATGTGCTGTAGGCATGGGACATTTTACATTGGGAAGATCAAAGAGAACAACGACCATGTCTATTTCATAAGGTGTGAAAATAATTCCATGCCTGTAAGGCAGACCATACATTAACCATTTTTCTTTCCTTCAGCCATAGGTTGAAGGAAAGAAAATTGCTTGATTCCCCAATCAACACATTTCTGCCAAAGGAGGTTCGACCAGCTATTAACGGAAGGGATTCACTTACTTTTTCCTCAAACACTGTGAATCTTTAACCCAATCACACCCGCACTATAGCGGAGAGATGGCTACAGCACGGGCCTAAATTGCCGGGAGGGCTTTCATGTACCTCCTTCTGTGCATAAGCTGCCTGCGCGCCCCCTGCAGGGTGCAAGTGGCGTGTGCTATGATCAGTGAGTCAAGGAGACCCCGGCCCCTTACTACGTGATCAGCTGTCTGCCAGTGACAGCTGATCACGTGATGTAAACAGAAGATCCTAATTGCCATTTTTTTCCCTGCCCACCTACCAGTGCCCACCAGTGCCACCTATCAGTACCCATCAGTGTCGCTCATCAGTGCCCATCAGTTCCACCTATCAGTGTGCATCAGTGCCACTTATCAGTGCCGCCTCATCAGTGCCCACCAGTACCACCTCATCAGTGACCATCATTGCCACCTATCAGTGCCCATCAGTGCAGCCTATCAGTGCCCATCAGTGCAGCCTCAGTAGCGCACATCAATGAAGGAGAAAAATTACCTGTTTGCAAAATTTTATAACAAACTACGAAACAGTTTTTTTCTTTAATTTCATAATTTTTTGCCCTTTTTTCGTTTTTTAGCAAAAAATAAAAAAATCCAGCAGTGCAGCGATTAAATATCGCCAAAAGAAAAATCTATTTGTGTAAAAAAAGTGATAAAAATTTCATTTGGGTATAGTGTTGTATGACCATGCAATTGTCATTCAAAGTGTGACAGCGCTGAAAGCTGAAAATTGGCCTTGGCAGGAAGGGGGTTTAAGTGCCCAGTAAGCAAGTGGTTAATAAGTGTGTTCAATATAGATACATTCAATTGGAATTGTTTGTGTGTTATAACCTTAAAGTGGTTGTAAACCTTCATTTTTTTTTTTTGTTTTTTTTTAAATAACAAACATATCATATTTATCTCCACTGTCCAGTTTGTTTTGCACAGTGTGGCCCTGATCATCGTCCCCTGGGGTCCCCCGGCGCGGCGGCGCTCGCCGATCCTTCCCGCATCGGTAAATCCCCTGGGAGAAGCGCTCTCCTGGGGGGTTATCTTGTGGGTGCGCTCCTGAGACACAGAATGCCGGACTCAACCCCGCGTCACTGGATTTGATTGACAGCAGCAGGAGCCAATGGCTGCGCTGCTATCCATCTATCCAATCAAGAGCGACAATTTTGAAAAAAAAACTATATTTTTTACTTTTTGCTTTAATAAATATCCAAAAAAAATGTAAAAAAAATAATTTATTGCTCAGTTTAGACCAATATGTATTCTTCTACATATTTTTGGTAAAAAAAATCCCAATTAGCGTATATTGATTGGCTAGCACAAAAGTTATAGCGTCTACAAAAAATGGGATACATTTATGGCATTTTTTTTTTAACTAGTAATGACGGTGATCTGCGATTTTTAGTGGGACTGTGACATTGCGGCAGACAGATCGAACACTTTTGACACTTATTTGGGACCATTGACATTTATACAGTGATCAGTGCTATACAAATGCACTGATTACTGTATAAATGACACTGGCAGGGAAGGGGTTAACACCAAGGGCGATCAAAGGGTTAAATGTTCCCTAGGGAGGTGTTTTCTAACTGTGGGGGGGGAGTGGACTGTCAGGGAGTAGAGAGAGATCGCTGTTCCTAATCACTAGGAACAGACAATCTCACTCTACTCCCCTGACAAAACGGGGATAGGTTTGTTTACACTGGCAGATCCTCGTTCTGCCTCTTTGTGGAGCGATCGTGGATGGCGTCGACATCGAGTCCACCGGATGCGCTGATTGGCTCCCCCCCGCTAGCGAATGGGTCCACAGATCGACGTGTACGTGCCCGACGTACAATGACGGTGATTTGCGCAGTCGAGCCAGCCGGTAGGTGGTCGGCAAGCAGTTAACTTTGTCATTAGTTAGGATAACAAGGTAACACATACAGTATAAATCTTTTTTTAAGGAAAAACAAGGCTTTATTTTTGTGATATTGTCTTGCAACAATGATTTTTTTCTCTCTCAATCCTTAGACAATAAAATATAAGAAAACGAACTAAAACACATTTTTTCCTTTTTTTTTTTTTTTTGAGCAGTGTTAGTTAAAAAATAAATATTGTAATTAATATTATTTACAAATGAAAGAATGTGTTTTTTTTCCAAGCTTATGCTTTTTAACCATTCTCTGCCCACAGTAGTTTTACTGAAGGTGGGCGGCGCTGCAGACCAGGCGATGTATCTGTACGCCACCCAGCACATGCGTACTAGCGTTCCCCTTCTGGGACCGCCGTGTCCGGTGGACACAACGGATTGTGGTAACAAGCCACTTTGAGCTGCCAGTATGCCTCGTGACCGCTATGCAATTACATGATCTCAGTGTCAACAGACCTGTTATGAATGGGTTTAATTTATAACGGTTTTGCTTAGTATTGTGATTGGCCCACAGATATCACATGTTACCTAGACCAATCACAGCACCCTGTACCATGTGATTAGCCATCGCAGATCACTAGTAATCACAGCTGTAAACCCATTCATGACAGTTCAAAATATTGCTCTTATGCCCCATTGTCGGAAATTCCGACTGTGTGTGGGCTCCATCGGACATTTTCCATCGGATTTTCCGACACACAAAGTTTGAGAGCAAGCTATAAAATTTTCCGACAACAAAATCCGTTGTCGGAAATTCCGATCGTGTGTACACAAATCCAACGGACAAAGTGCCACGCATGCTCAGAATAAATAAAGAGATGAAAGCTATTGGCCACTGCCCCGTTTATAGTCCCGACGTACGTGTTTTATGTCACCGCGTTTAGAACGATCGGATTTTCACAACTTTGTGTGACCGTGTGTATGCAAGACAAGTTTGCGCCAACATCCGTCGGAAAAAATCCTACGATTTTGTTGTCGGAATGTCCGAACAAAGTCCGACTGTGTGTACGGGGCATTACAGTGTAGTACACTGTCACTATGGCATGTAAAAACAATAGTAAAAAAAGTAAAAACATGTTAAAAAAATAGAATATTTAAAAAATATGTTTGAAAAATTGAATACATTTTGATTTATTTATTTTTTAACATACTGTCGCCAGTCAATATCCTTGATCACCACCACAGCAGTTATATGATGACTCTGTACCGCTCTGGTGACAGTATTTAAAAAAAAATTGTGAACAAAACCCACATTTTATGTAATTTCTTAATTTTCCAAATAATTATGACAAAAAAATTACAACTTCAAAAAACTCACCATGCCTCTTACTAAATACCTACCTGTACCTGTCTATTTTCCAAAAAGGGATCAGTTAGGGCAGTATTCCCCAACCCCCAGGCCGCGGCCCACTGTCGGGCCGTGGCTTGTTTGCAGCCGGGCCGCGAAGGATGCCCTGTCTGACATGCGATGGCGGGCAAGCAGAGAGATGACATCTCTCACCGCCTGCCTGGAACATCGCTCTTCCGCCCACATAGCGGGGCCGCTACACTGCTGGAGGTGAGGCAGGACAGCAGACAGATGAGCTTATCTCTCACCGCTGGCCCCGCATCACCGCTGTTCTCTATCACTGGTATGTGCTGCCACAACGGCAGGTGACAAACCTAATTTGGTTGCAGGTTTGACAAACCACATCCGGTGGCAGGTGGCAAACCACATTTGGTGGCAGGTGGAAAACCAAATCTGGTGCTAGGTGGCAAACCAAATCTGGTGCTAGGTGGCAAACCAAATCTGGTGTCAGGAGGCAAAACAAATCTGGTGGCAGGCGACGTGGCAAGCAACAATCCACATCTGGTGGAAGGTGACGTGGCAAGTGACAAACGACATCTGATGGCAGGTGGCAAACCACATATGGTGGCAGGTGGCAATCCACATCTGATGGCAGGCAACGTGGCAAGCGTCCATTCACATCTGGTGGCAGGTGACGTGGCAAGCGTCAATTCACATCTGGTGGCAGGTGATGTGGCAAGTGACAAACAGCATTTGGAGGCAGGCCACGTGGAAAGTGTAAAACCAAATCTGGTGGCAGGCAAGGTGGCAAGTAACACTCTGCACCTGATGGCAGATTTTGGATTATGGTGAGTTGAAGTATTTCATTTTATATTACAATATAATGACAGAAATAATGAGCTTCAATCATCCTGACACCATATCAGCCATGGTGCTGTGATGATTGAAGCGCTAACACCAGCCATTTCCCCGACAAATTGCCTGCGAAAAGCCGCATAAACCCCACCCGGGTCTTGGCACGCTTTTATTCCACAATGCCGTTCCTCTGTGCCAAAAAGGTTGGAGACCACTGATTTAGGGGATATTTGTGCTATCCTGGCATTTTAAGGGCCTCAAGAAATTAGATAAGCAGTCAGTACATCAGGACTAATTAATTTTCAAATATACTGTATATATCATAGTTTGTAGATGCTATAACTATTAAAAAAAAAAAACAATTAATATACACTTATTGGGATTTTTTTACCAGACATGTGGCACAATACATTTTGGCCTAAATTTATGAAGAATCTTGATTTTATAACAGAAAGTAGAAAATATTGTTGTTTTTTTTTTTTTAAATTTTCAGTTTTTTCCGTTTATATACCAACAAATAAAAAACCCAGTGGTGATCAAATACCACCAAAATAAAGCATTGATGTGCAAAAAAAAAAAGAATTTCATTTGTACTCAGAGTCAGCCTGTGATAGTGAAGAGTTAAACAAAAACCAAAACAAAAACATTGACCTGAGGTGTGCCGTGGTCACGTGGTCAGTATGCCTAAAAGGGGGCATACCCAAGTATGAAAAGAGAAAGAAATCAATTGAAATAAAGAAAAGGGAATGGGTGGGTGGGGTACAAGCGCCTACGACCACGAAGGACAGAGGCAGAGGCGGGCCGGCTTTATGCAGCCTGACTCCGCCTACAAAAACAGGCTGACCTGCGGTCAGCCTTATACTTGTACTCGGAGTCAGCCTGTGATAGTGAAGAGTTAAACAAAAACCAAAACAAAAACATTAACCTGAGGTGTGCCATGGTCACGTGGTCAGTATGCCTAAAAGGGGGCAAAAAATAAAACAGTAGGATGAAAGTTTATCAAAAGTTTATTATACACTGAATCACATTTAATCAGCTAAATTGACAAAAGCCTGTGACATTTCCAAAACAGGATCTGGAATATACCTAGAAAAACAATCTGACCTCCACCTGCCTAACTTCTTTATGATATGAGCAGGGACCCCCTGACGTGAAGCTGCAGAAGCTGCTCCTATCCTAAATGAATGACCAGAGTATGCCTTCGGGTCCAAACCCAGGTTAACCAAAAGGATACGACAATGTAGAGTGAATTGAGCTACAGAGAGGGGAGCACAAGGGAAGGGCAATAGAGGCCCATCCCTAGGTTTGTCAGCCGTAGCCCTGACTAGCTGATCTAATACTGATACCGGGCACCATGCCCTCCCGGTCTCAAAAAACCTAATGTCCGTACCACCTCCTGTTTGCTGTGTCTTGCACGCATGTAAATGTAATCAAAAATAACCTGGGTGCCTGACCAACTGATTGGCCAGAAGTATGCGAGACCCTGCACCAGAATGCGCAAATTCCCCTGGCCTTAAAAACCCGAAAAAAGGCAAGATAAATTGCTGCTTTAAGCACCAAGCTTGGTAACCACCCAAAAGGAGATCTAGAGAGAATATCAGACATATCCCGGAAAATGTGACCAATTATGGGAAGTCTACTTAGCCTGATAGGAGGGCTACATTTCTGAATTCCTTTGAGGATGGCCCTGATAGCTTGAGCTGAAAATATAGAGGGCCTATTAGGGTCTTCTAACAACATAAAGTGTTGAATGCCAGCCAGATATGTCCTAATAGTACTATGGGCCAGTTTAAGTTGAGAGTGGCAAAAAGCGGTGAAAGTAAGTAGGTACTGGATATTGTAACTGTCTAAGCAAGGAAATCTAGCCTGGAAAGCCTGAAAGACCCTCCAAGCTGTGGCATAGGCCTTCCTGGTATTCAGAGATAAAGAACTGTTAATTAAATTAACCGCTTCAACCCAATGAGAGTCTAATCCATCACCAATTGTTGGAACTGCGGAGAAGGTGTGGCGTAAGCGTCTGCGTCCAGGACCTGCTGAAAAAATAACGGGTAATTAAACCGGGACAAAGCATCGGCCGCTATATTATCTATACCATTAATGAATCTACCATGGATATGAAAATTAAAATGAAGAGATAACCAAATGAGCCTACGCACAAATCTCATGATCAGCAAGGATCTGGATCTGCCACTACTGATAATCTCAGAGATTGCTTGATTATCAGTAGAAAAAACTACTGTCTGACCTGCCCATAGATGCCCCCATACCTGAGCGGCTGCCACTATGGGATACACTTCGAACAAAGCCAAAGTCTCAGTGAACCGAGGAATTGCCAAAACCTCGTCCGACCAAGATCCCGCCATCCAATGAGAACCGAAAATGGCTGCATAGCCCTTGGTGGCTGCTGCGTCTGTGAAAATTTGGGGAGAGGAATTAGACACAGCCAGGATAAACATAGCTACCCCATTCCAATGTTGCAGGAACTCATCCCACATCAGCAGGTCAGCAAGCGCAGAAGAATCCAGGAACACCTGAGCATCAGGGTTGGGGGCCGAAGGCAATAATGCTAACAATCTAGATATAAAAGCTCTCCCCTGGGGGATGATCCTCATCGCAAAATTTAACATACCGAGAAGTGACTGTAATTCCACCCTGGTACAGACTCTGGAGACTGTGAACGCATGAATGCAATCTCTGATTCTCACAAGCTTATCTGTGGGAAGACTGGCCTGCATGGATTGCGAATCCAGCGTAATACCCAGGAACGTGAGTCTGGTAACTGGACCCTCCATCTTATTGACAGACAGCGGTATGTTAAGTGCAGAGAAAAGTGAAGTAAGTTTCCGCAGGTCAGAAGGGACTTGCTCACCACCTTCAATGAGGAGAAAATCGTCTAAATAATGGATCACCTTATGACAATTCTCCCTGTACGTGAGAATCCAGTTAAGGGCCTGAGCAAAAACGTTGAACAACCAAGGGCTACTTCTAGACCCAAATGTAAGCTTGGTGGCAAAATAATAAACCCCTTTCCATTTGATACCATGCCATTGCCAAAGAGACGGCAGAATAGGCAGAAGCTGAAAAGCATCCGCAACATCCGCCTTGGACAACCAAGCTCCTGAGCCCACCTCAATAATGGACTGAATAGCTTGATCCACTGAAGCATATTTGAGAGAAAATTCTTCTGACGGGATCAAAGAGTTGAGGCTAGCAACATGCGAACAATGAGGGGCAGACAAGTCATAAATTAAACGTGGTTTATTTGAAAATTTCCCTCTAACAAGCCCCAGAGGGTTGACCCTCCATACCCGGAAGGGAGGAGAAGTAAAAGGCCCGATGACAAACCCCTTATCAAGTTCTGACTGTAATAGCAAATCTACCGCTTCAGTATCTACAGCAGATGACCTAAGGTTTTTACACTCATAACTATCAGATGGTAAGGAGACAAACCCTGTGTGGAAACCCTCAGTGAAACCCCTAGCCAAAAAATTGCTCCAAGAAGGTGACGGGTGGGCAGCTAAACACTCCTGCAAAAAAAGGAACATTGATACGGCTTAGTCATGACGTTTTATTCTGCTTAAGTGAACAGGCTGACTTGGGGTGAGCCCTGAATCACCCAGTACAGATATGCAGCAACCGGCATTGACTAAAATTGCATACCCCAAGGTTGTAGTTATTGCAAATCTGGGATTTCCCCAGAAAATGAATAGGACGGCCTAACTTGTCCAACGGGGCCGGATGACCTGAGGAAGGGAGCATCATACCTGACCCCCTGGACGTACTGGGTACTGCAGGAACCTCCAAATTGGGGCACCAGTATGCCGTGTGCGATGAAGATTGACAAGAAGCACATACCGGAGACCTGAGCCCGGCGAAATGCCGGCCATACAACTCGGTATACATGTTGCTCCAAACTGTCACCACCTGAAATTGAGCAAAACGGGCCACAGCTTTAGCGGAAAAAGACCGGTGATAATCATAAAAATTGGAGCCCCATACTTGTGGCCTAACTCAACCACTGTATACAGGTACAGGTCCAACTCTTCCCTCCTAAGTGGAGTAACAGAGCAGATTACATCTCTGTAGAGACTAAAGGCCAAGACAAACTCAGGGATGGACAACTTGCGACTAAGTCTGTGATCCCTGGTCTTCACTACCACCGAAACATCCCCACAAGCGTAGGACCTATTGTCCGCAACATCATGAGCAGCAATTAATAAGGATGCCAGGTTGACATCCTTCCCTTCAAGAATGTCCTTCCTAATATTAGCCGGAATAAAATGTGCTGGGTTAACAGGGGGGGGTACACAAAATATTACCTGGACCAACCGAAACCGGCCCGGGTACCGAGGAGGACCCAGAATCAGCTAAAGCCACCGGGCAGGCTGCTGCTGTAGTAACCGGACTCGGCTGATTCTCCAAAACCTCCACCCTACTACGCAACTCGTGGCAAGACGTGGCCAGAGAACTAAGGGTAGTGTGGATCTCGGCCAAGGAAGCAGCCACAGTCCGAAGGGTAACTTGCTCCGCACTTGAATCAGCTGTACGAGGGAACAGCAACCTAAAAAGCTGGGCTTTCCAAGCCGATGCTGGGTATGAAATCCCCCTGCGCTGGAGCTCTGCTATGAGTCTAGGAACAGTCCAGGTTCTGAGAGATTGTACGCTGCTGTGTTCCGACCTGAAGAAGGCGAGATGGAAGCGAAATCCCCAATATCCGCTGCTTGCGACATTATCTGCAAACAACAAATAAACTTGAGAAACCAGAACTAAGACAAGTGACCCAAGACTTACCTGTGAAAATAATGCCGCCTCCCCCCCCCCCCCTCAACCCAACTAGAACCGGACAGAGCATACCGGTCATGGGAATTTAAACCCGTAACCTCAGACCTGAGCCGTGTCAAGCTAGCGTGTAAAAAAAAAAATGAAAATTGAGGTGTATGTATGTGATGCAGATGATGAGATTTGCCACTAAACGAGCCAACAGAAAATGCCCTTCTCAACACTGCATGAACTACCACGTGCCAGGTGACTGCAGTGGAAATGCTGAAATTACCATAAAGATGAGACAGAAAAGCGCGTGAACCTATACCCAAAAAAGACTTGGAAGCAGCACGTGATATGCAAGCAACTAACGTCGAAGAAATATAAGCTGCGTGAAAATAAAATCAAAGATAGAGCAAATAAAGAAGGAAAGTATGAGAGAAAATGTGCATAAGAACGTGAAAACCATGCGATTACACCCGTCACGAGAATGCATACATCGCATGATGCTAACACATGATAGGAAAACATCAGTTCCACCAACAGGAAAAAACCCCAAACGCCAAAAGCAAGACTGACCGTAAATATAAGTTGCACGAAAAACGTATCCTGTATAAAAAAACGAACCTTGCATCAGACAACGAAAATAGCATAAATGCATGCAAATTGCATACAGACACAAAACTTGCATAAGTGAAACGCAAATTACGTAAATGAAACGAAAATTGCATATATGAACAACAGCTTCCCATGAAACGTAATTACATAAATGAAACGAAAATTGCATAAATGGAACAAACATAGCATAAATGAAAAAAGAAAAAAAACGAAAATCCCTCAAATGAACGTAATTGCATAAAATAACGTAAATTGCTTAAAAAACGTAAATTGCTTAAATAACGTGAATTGCTTAAATAACGTAAATTGCTTAAATAACGTAAATTGCTTAAAAGAAACGTAGATTGCTTGAAACGTAAACCCTTAAATGAACGTAAATCCCATAAATAAGGTAAATTGCTTAAAAGAAACGTAAAACTTTACCTGAAACGTAATAGCTTAAAATGAAACGTAAATTTGCATGAATAAAACGTAAATTATATGAATGAAACGTACTTGCAAGAAACGAAATAGTACGAACGACACGTATATAGCCTGGACGTAACGTAAAATTGTATAAATGCAACGTACGTAAAAGATAATGTACATGAATAAGCAAAACATGACCCGCTTAAAAATGAAAATAATACCCTATCATACATACCTGAACTGCCAGGGAGACACCAAACAGAATCCTGCCTACTGCAAAGTGGGAAAAACTACTACAGAAGAAAAAATAGCAACGTGAGATTTTTTTTTTTTTCCCAGAATACCAGACACAGCAATTAACAAAAACGTTATGAAGCCAGCTGAACCGAGTGTCCCTGTAACGCTGTCCGTCCTTCACCGCCCCCCTCCAGCCAGCTCCTGAGTCTTCAGACATAAACATGGAAAGCAGACTGCTAACCCCTAACATGATCACCATGCATGCCACAACCACCGCTACCCTTCCCACACAAACCCCCAGTGACACTACCCCGAGTGGGGTAACCGAAAAGGGAAGCCGAGACTCCCCTTACCTGCCCTTCTACCGACTGCGAGTGGACGCCGAGCTGAGACACGAGACCCGTACGAGCTGTTCCGAACCCGGAAGTGATGCCAGCTCCCGGGAATGACGCTGTACGAGCGCCTACGACCACGAAGGACAGAGGCAGAGGCGGGCTGGCTTTATGCAGCCTGACTCCGCCTACAAAAACAGGCTGACCTGCGGTCAGCCTTATACTTGCGTACAGTGCTGCATGATCACGCAATTGCCAATTAAAGTAGCGTAATGCTGAATTGCAAAAAAAAGGTCTGGTCATGAAGGGGGTAAAACCTTCCAGAGATCAAGTGGTTAAAATGTTAAATGTATAAAAATATGTTAAAAGGTGTAAAAATATTAACACAACAAAAACAAAAACATTTAAATAATAATGGTTAATAAAATAGAGAACAAACAAATTAATTTCTGAAGGAATTTCATATTCCTGATATGTGCCTGATGTACCATGTACTTGTTTGAAAAAGTATCCTGTTCTCTTTGTATTGCTTCCTTTATTTGAAATCCCTGGTGTTCCTGCTAGTCCCTCTGCTTTCCTATTAGAAACTGACGACACTAAGCAGGAGAGAACAGCGTGGTCAGCAGGGCCGGTACAAGGCAGGGGCGGAGAGGGCGGATGCCCTGTTCGGTACAATATGCTGGAGGGAGGGGGGTGCAGGTGAAGTGTGGCAGTGTGCTTCACAACTGTGTATGTGTGACTGTACACACTAGCCACCGACGCCGCTAATAGCTATAATCATGGCTGATCCCAGGCAGGTGCCGCGAGCAAGGGCAGAGGGGGGAGGGGCCCTGAAACTGTGCTGCCCCCCTCCTCCCCCCCTCAAGCCGCCGCTGTCAGGAGAGGGCTCTGTTTCCAGCCCTTTCCCCCTCCCTCTTTTTCGGTCAGCACTCAGCAGCGGGGAGAGCGGCTGTGTTTCTGTGTAGAGAGAGCAGGCGCAAGATCTTCTTCCCCCCCTTCCCCTGCTGCTGTACTCGGGGGCGGGGGCGGGGAGCGGCGCCCTCTCCTTCCTATTGGGCAGAAGAAAAAAAAATCGAAAAAGGATCACAAAGGAGGATCATGGGATATGTAGTGCTGAGGACTAGCCCAATTCATTCCTAAGAGGGAAACTGCAGCCCCCAGCATGCCGAACTGAAGGGGAGAGAGAGAGAGAGCCAGGCTATGGATGGCAAGTGACATGTTGCATCTAGTAGGAGGTGACAATGGTAAGTGACACGTGGCATCTAGCAGGAGGTGACAGTGGTGGTAAGTGACACGTGGCATCTGGCAGGAGATGGTGGTAAGTGACACGTGGCATCTGGCAGGAGGTGACAGTGGTAAGTGACACGTGGCATCTGCCAGGAGATGATTGTGGTAAGTGACACGTGGCATCTGGCAGGAGGTGACGGTGGTGGTAAGTGACACGTGGCATCTGGCAGGACATGGTGGTAAGTGACACGTGGCATCTGGCAGGAGGTGACAGTGGTAAGTGACACGTGGCATCTGGCAGGAGATGATTGTGGTAAGTGACACGTGGCATCTGGCAGGAGGTGACAATGGTGACACATGACAGCTGGCAAGAGGTGATGGTGTTGACATCTGGCAGGAGGTGACAGTGGTAAGTGACACGTGGCATCTGGCAGGAGGTGACGGTGGTAAGTGACACATGGCATCTGGCAGGAGGTGACAGTGGTAAGTGACACGTGGCATCTGGCAGAAGGTGATGGTGTTGACATCTGGCAGGAGGTGACAGTGGTAAGTGACAAGTGGCATCTGGCAGGAGGTGAAAGTGGTAAGTGACACGTGGCATCTGGCAGGAGGTGACAGTGGTAAGTGGCATGTGGCATCTGGCAACAGGTGACTATGGCAAGTGACGCGCTGCATCTGGCAGCAGGTGACGATGGCAAGTGACATGTGGAATCTGGCAGGAGGTGACAGTGGTAAATGACACATGGCATCTGGCAGTAGGTGATGGTGTTGACATCTGGCAGAAGGTGACAGTGGTAAGTGACACATGGCATCTGGCAGGAGGTGACAGTGGTAAGTGACACGTGGCATCTGGCAACAGGTGACGATGGCAAGTGACACGCTGCATCTGGCAGCAGGTGAGGATGGCAAGTGACACGTGACATCTGGCAGGAGGTGACAGTGGTAAGTGACACGTGGCATCTGGCAGGAGGTGACAGTGGTAAGTGACACGTGGCATCTGGCAGGAGGTGACAGTGGTAAGTGACACGTGGCATCTGGCAACAGGTGACGATGGCAAGTGACACGTTGCATCTGGCAGCAGGTGACGATGGCAAGTGACACGTGACATCTGGCAGGAGGTGACAGTGGTAAGTAACACGTGGCATCTGGCAGGAGGTGACAGTGGTAAGTGACATGTTGCATCTGGTAGCAGGTGACAGCGGCAAATGACACATGGCATCTGGCAGCAGGTGACGATGGTAAGTGACCTGTTGCATCTGGCAGCAGGTGACGGTGGTGAATTACACGTGGTATCTAACAGCAGGTGACGTGGCAAGTGACACGTGGCATCTGGCAGCAGGTGAGGGTGGCAAGTGACATGCTACATCTGGCAGCAGGTGACGGTGGTAAGTGACATGTTGCCCTTTGCTGATAAACAATGCAGGACTCTTTACAGAGGAAATGGTCGCTTTTTTTCTTACACCCAGGGGGGGGGCGCAGTTTGCCATCTTCGCCCTGGGCACCGAATGACCTTGTCCCAGCACTGGTGGTCAGTTATCTAGCTGTGCTTGGAACTCAGTGTTCCCTCTTCAAATGATCAAACTTGTCCTGAAGTGCACCCGCTTGTCAGGAAGGACATGCCAGCACCCAAGATGGCTGCCGAAGAAGATGACCTGTTACCTCTGCCCCTGTCAGAATGCCATTGGTGCACACGCACCCTGTGACAGCTTTTGCCGTCCAAACAGGCTATTTAAACTCAGCCAGTTTCCAGACTCAGTGCTGTCTGCTCTACAGCGTTCCCTGTGTATCCTGCAATTACTTACCTTCCGTTCCTGTTGTGACCCGGCTTGCTTCCTGACGTTCCTGTTTCCTGCCTGCATCCGACCCCGGCTTGTCCTCTACTCCGCACCTGCCTGCTCCTTCTGCCACTCCACTGCCAGTCTGCTGAAGACCCGGCCTGTAATCTGATTCTGCTTCCACTTCAGCCTCTGTTCCTGACGTGCCCGTTTGTGTATGACCCGGCCTGCCTGTACCTGCCTTCTCTTCAGCCTCGAGGGTGCCACCATCCCTTCTGCTGCACCTGCACTTCTGCCTGTGAGGACCGGTTGTCTACTCGCTCCAGCTACCTGCCTACCACTGCTCTGGGATTCCTACAGACACCTCTACAGCCTGGCCGAGTGCTCCGATCCAGCTCCAGGTTCAGAGATCCCGCCAGGCACTCGTGCGACTCTGCATCTCGGTGCTTCCTGTCAGCTCTATCAGGGGCTCCAAGTCAGAGTTCTAAGAGAGGCCATCCTCTCATATCAGGCTCCATCACCAGGTACATGACAGTAGCAGGCAGCCATGTCTGAGCCTGTGCGAGGATCCTCTCCTATGGAGGAACTCTGCCAACGCCTAGCCAGATTAACACAAGCTGTAAAGGACTTACAACAGGGTTATACCCAGCTAGAATGCCAAATGCAGACCTTGTCTGCCCCTGCTCCTACTCAAGCACCTT
Organism: Aquarana catesbeiana; assembly: GCF_042186555.1. Classification (NCBI taxonomy): domain Eukaryota; kingdom Metazoa; phylum Chordata; class Amphibia; order Anura; family Ranidae; genus Aquarana; species Aquarana catesbeiana. The sequence continues at coordinate 167,047,037 of NC_133335.1, forward strand.
CCACTTCTGGGATGCCAGCAGCTTCTGCAGTTGTTATGCTACCACCTGAACCCAGAATCCCAACTCCTGAAATTTTCCACGGAGAACGCAACAAGTTCAGAGCCTTCCACAACGCATGCAAACTCTATTTTGCGCTACAACCACAAACCTTCTCCCTGGAAGCCACCAAGGTCGGGTTTGTCATTTCCTAGCTTCAGGGGGAACCACAGGCCTGGGATCACTGGCTCCTTGAACAAAAGGCCACATCTCTTACGGACTTAGCCTCTTTTTTTGGAGCCATGGCTCAGTTATATGAAGACCCCCAGCAAGCCGCTACTGCGGAAGCTGCCCTTTACACGCTTCAGCAGGGTCACAGGGCCGTGGAGGACTATGTTTCAGAATTCAGGCACTGGAGTTCCGACACCAGCTGGAACGATGCTGCCCTGCGTTACCAGTTCCGTATGGGCCTTTCTGATCATCTCAAGGACGAGCTAGCACGAACAGGTGTCCCCTCCACCTTGGAGACACTTATAAATTTGTCAATCCAGATTGACCGTCGCCTAAGGGAATGTAGGTCGGAACGAGCCACCGACCAGTCACGTCCAGTATGGATGCTTCCACGAGTGTCTGGTTCTTTCAATCCCGCTTCACCTGCTCCTGCCGCATCCGCTTCAGACACACCTGAACCCATGAAGCTTGGCCTCCTCTGCCCTTCTCTGACTACAGAAGAACACCAGCGCAGACGCCAGCTAAATCTTTGCCTGTACTGTGGAGGATAAGGACATTATGTAAGGTCTTGCCCGGTCAAAATCTGCAAGTGCCTCTCAGTTACAGTGGGGCAAAAAAGTATTTAGTCAGCCACCAATAGTGCAAGTTCTCCCACTTAAAAAGATGAGAGAGGTCTGTAATTGTCGTCATAGGTATACCTCAACCTTGAGAGACAAAATGTGGAAACAAATCCAGACAATCACATTGTCTGATTTTTGAAAGAATTTATTTGCAAATTATGGTGGAAAATAAGTATTTGGTCAATATCAAAAGTTCATCTCAATACTTTGTTATATATCCTTTATTGGCAATGACAGAGGTCAAACGTTTTCTGTAAGTCTTCACAAGGTTGTCACACACTGTTGCTGGTATGTTGGCCCATTCCTCCATGCAGATCTCCTCTAGAACAGTGATGTTTTGGGGCTGTCGCTGGGCAACACGGACTTTCAACTCCCTCCAAAGGTTTTCTATGGGGTTGAGATCTGGAGACTGGCTAGGCCACTCCAGGACCTTGAAATGCTTCTTACGAAGCCACTCCTTCTTTGCCCGGGCAGTGTGTTTGGGATCATTGTCATGCTGAAAGACCAGCCACGATTCATCTTTAATGACCTTGCTGATGGGAGGAGGTTTGCACTCAAAATCTCACAATACATGGCCCGATTCATTCTTTCATGTACACGGATCAGTCGTCCTGTTCCCTTTGCAAAGAAACAGCCCCAAAGCATGATGTTGCCACCCTCATGCTTCACAGTAGGTATGGTGTTCTTTGGTTGCAAATCAGCATTCTCTCTCCTCCAAACATGAGGAATTGTGTTTCTACCAAACAGTTCTACTTTGGTTTCATCTGACCATATGACATTCTCCTAATACTCTTCTGGATCATCCAAATGCTCTCTAGCAAACCTCAGACGGGCCCGGACATGTACTGGCTTAAACAGGGGGACACGTCTGGCACTGCAGGATCTGAGTCCCTTGCGGCGTAGTTTGTTACTGATGGTAGCCTTTGTTACGTTGGTCCCAGCTCTCTGCAGGTCATTCACTAGGTCCCCCCGTGTGGTTCTGGGATTTTTGCTCACCATTCTTGTGATCATTTTGACCCCACGGAGTGAGATCTTGCATGAAGCCCCAGATCGAGGGAGATTATCAGTGGTCTTGTATGTCTTCCATTTTCTAATTATTGCTCCCACAGTTGATTTATTCACACCAAGCTGCTTGCCTATTGCAGATTCAGTCTTCCCAGCCTGGTGCAGGTCTACAATTTTGTTTCTGGTGTCCTTCGACAGCTCTTTGGTCTTCACCATAGTGGAGTTTGGAGTGTGACTGTTTGAGGTTGTGGACAGGTGTCTTTTATACTGATAACAAGTTCAAACAGGTGCCATTAATACAGGTAATGAGTGGAGGACAGAGGAGCCTCTTAAAGAAGAAGCTACAGGTCTGTGAGATCCAGAAATCTTGCTTGTTTGTAGGTGACCAAATACTTATTTTCCACCATAATTTGCAAATAAATTCTTTCAAAAATCAGACAATGCGATTGTCTGGATTAGTTTCCACATTTTGTCTCTCATAGTTGAGGTATACCTATGATGACAATTACAGGCCTCTCTCATCTTTTTAAGTGGGAGAACTTGCACAATTGGTGGTGGACTAAATACTTTTTTGCCCCACTGTACATCCTCTTCTCCTCCATCTCTACCCAATCACTCTGCTCATCTTGTTCTTCCCATTTTGTTACAGCTCCCAGGAGGAACTATCCAGACCCCCGCTATAATTAACTCTGGAGCTTGCAGCTGTTTCATAGATTTAGCTTTTGCTGCCAAACGTCACATTACTCTACTACCCAAGGCTCAGAGACTTTCTGTACATCTGGCAGACGCATCCACCATTAAATCTGGATTGGTTACTCACAAAACCATCCCGTTATCTACCACCATTGCCGAGAACCATCAAGAGCTTCTACGCCTTCCCCTCTGTTCTCAATCATTCTGGGTATGCCTTGGTTAAAAGCTCATAACCCTCACATTAACTGGGTTACAGAAGAAATCAAGTTTCTTTCCCCCTATTGCCTTCAGTATTGCTGGCAAGAGAATCATCAGGACCAATCTCCCCTGCTGTGCATCGATTTGGAGCCTGAAGCCTGCCAAGTGGTTCCAGTAGCATATCACGACTTTCTGGACGTTTTCAGCAAAAAAGGGGGCAGAAACGCTTCCTCCTCATAGGGCTTATGACTGTCCAATTGAGCTCCTAGCTGGGGTTGAAGTTCCTTTTGGCAGGATCTTTCTGAATCTGAACTTGTTGCTGTGAAAAACTACATTGATGACAACCTTAAAAAGGGGTTCATTCACCCCTCCACGTCTCCTGCCGGTGCGGGGATCTTCTTTGTAGAAAAAAAAAGGACCACTCATTACGGCCCTGTGTGGACTACCGTGAACTTAATAAGGTCACTGTAAAAAAAAACTTTACCCTCTTCCACTTGTGCCTGAATTATTCCAGCGACTCGGTGCGGCCACTATTTTCACAAAATTGGATCTTCAGGGTGCTTATAACCTGGTTCGTATACGAGAGGGGGATGAATGGAAGACGGCGTTTCGCACACGGTTTGGGCATTTCGAATACCTCATAATGCCCTTTGGACTTTGCAATGCCCCCGCTACTTTTGAGCACTTCATCAACGATGTCTTCTGAGATTTCCTGGATCTGTTTGTTGTTGTTTATCTTGATGATATACTAATCTTCTCTCCTTCTCTAGATCACCATCGTAGTCATGTCAAGAATGTACTGAGTACATGAGTCGCCTACGACAACACAGACTTTATGCAAAACCAGAGAAATGTGTATTTGAATGCCAAAGCATCCAATTCCTGAGTTTAATCATTTCCACCGAAGGCATCCAGATGGATCCCCAGAAGGTTACGGCCATCCTGGATTGGCCTGCTCCCAGTGATAAGAAGGGTGTCCAACGTTTTGTGGGGTTTGCAAATTTTTATCGAAAATTCATCAAATTTTTCTGCAATCATATCCCCCATTACAAGTTTAACCAAACAAGGTACAAGATTCTCTTGGTTTCCGGAAGCTCAGAAAGCTTTTGACACCCTAAAGACACTTTTCACATCTGCATCTGTCCTGAAACACCCTGACCCAGCCCTGCCCTACGTCTTGGAAGTAGACGCCTCAGAAACAGCGGTCGGAGCAATATTATCTCAGAGGCAGGGTGCTAAGGCTCTACTGCATCCAGTTGCTTTTTTTTCCCGCAAGCTGTCAAATGCTGAAAGGAACTACGATGTCGGGGACCGTGAACTTTTGGCCATCAAAGCCGCTCTGGAGGAATGGAGGTACCTGCTAGAGTGGGGCCGCACACCCAATCTTGATCTATACCGATCATAAGAACCTCGAGTATTTAAGAACAGCAAAAAGATTGAAACCTTGACAAGCCAGATGGGCACTATTCTTTTCTAGATTCACTTTTCACTTAACGTTCAAGCCCGGATCCAAGATTATAAAACCCGACGCGCTATCACGCATGTTCAGCAAGTCTGAAGAGATCTCATCTCCGGATACCCTTCTATCCCCTGGCAACTTCCTTTTACTTCAAGGAGAGTTAATAAAACAAATTAAACAAACTCTAGTAAGGAACCCTTCACCAGCCGGGGTTTCTCTACTGGCAAAGGATGGGCTACTTTGGCACGAAGACAAGGTCTTTGTGCCGGAAGACCTCCGAATGGCCATCCTGGGTCGATGCCATGATCATATGCTGGCAGGTCACTTTGGCATTGGTACGACAACTGAATTAGTACAACAGACATTTTGGTGGCCTGGGGTGGAAAAAGATTGTAGGAAATATGTGGAATCTTGCACCACTTGCATCCGCAATAAAACCAGCAGATCCAGGGCCTGGGGTCTGCTAAAACCTTTACCTGTCCCCAGTAGACCTTGGAAGATGATCTCAATAGATTTTATTGTAGAACTTCCCCCATCTGAGGGCTACAATACCATTTTTGTAGTGGTCGATAGGCTATCTAAGATGGCACACTTCCTGCCCATGAAGGGCACACCATCTGCTTGAGAAACAGCTCAAACCTTTGTCAAGGAGATTGTAAGGCTTCACGGGATTCTGGCCAATTTTGTGTTCGACCGTGGGGTGCAGTTTACATCCAGATTCTGGAGAGCCTTATGTGATTCACTCGGGATTGAACTTTCATTTTCTTCTGCATATCACCCACAAACGAAAGGGCAGACAGAGAGGACTAATGAAACCCTCGAACAGTACCTGCGATGTTTCTCCTCATTTTCTCAAGACGATTGGGCATCTCTGCTTCTCCTGGCCAAGTTTTCTTATAACAATTCAGTACACTCTGCTACAAAACAATCTCCATTTTTTGCAAACTATGGTTTCCACCCTTCCTTTTTGTCTAATACAGTTCCAGATTCCCCTGTACCAGCTGTTTCCGAAACTATAAATTTCTTCAACGCCAATAACAAACTGCTACAGGAAACAATGGCCAAGACACAGGCATACAATAAGGAAGTTTTTGACAGGTAAAGAAGGGGAGAATTCATCTTGAACCCTGGTGACCAAGTGTGGCTAGCAAATACTAATTTGAAACTGGCCTGTCACTCAAAGAAACTGGGCCCTAAATTTATAGGACCATTTCCGGTAAAGAGACGGATCAATGAGGTTGCGTATGAATTAGAGTTGCCCGAAACAATCTTAGACTGCAGGAAGAGAAGAAATCAGATCCAGTTCCTGATAAAATGGAAAGGGTATGGGCCAGAGGAAAACTCCTGGGAACCTGAAGGTAAAATCCATGCCCAAAATTTGGTTCAAGCTTTTAAGAACTCCCATCCTGACTAGTGGGCCAAGCTGGGCATCCAAAGGCTGCCCTTTGGGGGGGGGGGGAGCAGTGTCAGGAAGGGCATGCCATTACCCAAGATGGCTGCCAAAGAAGATGACCTGTTACCTCTGCCCCTGTCAGAATGCCATGGTGCACACGCACCCTGTGACAGCTTTTGCCGCCCAAACAGGCTATATAAACTCAGCCAGTTTCCAGAGTCAGTGCTGTCTGCTTTACAGCGTTCCCTGTGTATCCTGCAATTACTTACCTGACTTCCGTTCCTGTTGTGACCCGGCTTGCTTCTTGACATTCCTCTTTCCTGCCTGCATCCGACCCCAGCTTGTCCTCTACTCCGTATCTGCCTGCTCCTTCTGCCACTCCACTGCCAGTCTGCTGACGACCCGGCCTCTAATCTGATTCTGCTTTCACTTCAGCCTATGTTCCTGACGTGCCCGTTTGTGTATGACCCAGCCTGCCTGTACCTGCCTTCTCTTCAGCCTCAAGGGTGCCACCATCCCTTCTGCTGCACCTGCACTTCTGCCTGTGGGGACCGGTTGTCTACTCACTCCAGCTACCTGCCTACCACTGCTCTGGGATTTCTACAGACACCTCTACAGCCTGGCCGAGTGCTCCGATCCAGCTCCAGGTTCAGCGATCCCGCCAGGCACTCGTGCAACTCTGCATCTCGGTGCTTCCTGTCAGCTCTATCAGGGGCTCCAAGTCAGAGTTGTAAGAGAGGCCGTCCTCTGCATATCAGGCTCCATCACTAGGTACGTGACACTGTTGCACAGCCAATCACTGGAAAGCTCAGTGTGCTGCTGCTTCCCATCCTTCCCCTGCTTCCCCTCCCCCCCAGCTCGTATGCAGCTGAGAACAGAGGGAATGTGATCACTTATAAAAGAGGGGGAAGGTATTTATAATGTTTTATATATATATATATATATATATATATATATATATATATATATACAGTGCTGTGTCTTGGCCTAGGCCAACAAGGCCCAGGCCTAGGGCGGCACTGTGCGGGGCCCTCTTCCCGCACAGCAGGGCCACCATCTGGGGAGTACAGCTTAGCAGTGCGGGTGCGGAGGGGGCTAGAAAGTAAAGTAAGAACTGTCAAGCCGCCCCTCCGTAAAGCTGTAAATCTGTCTCTGATTGGCCCTCTGCTGTGGCCAATCATGGGGAGGAAAACAGCGGTCAGGAAGCTGGGCGGCGGCACAGCGAAACCAATTAGAGCCGCTCTCTCTCTTCTCCCTTCAGCTGACAGAAAGGGGAGGGGGGGCGAGCGGGGGGAGTTCTCTGGCAAATGGATCAGCAGCGCTGTGACAGGGAGAGGAGAGATGCGGGCTGTCTGTGTATCTCCCCCGCTCGCCCCCCCTCCTCTTTCTGTCAGCTGAAGGGAGAAGAGAGAGAGAGCGGCTCTAATTAGTTTCACCATGCCGCCGCCCAGCTTCCTGACCGCTGTTTTCATCCCCATGATTGGCCACAGCAGAGGGCCAATCAGAAGACTCTGGGGGGCATCATGGGAAAATAGTCCCTGAAGAATGGCGGCCCTGTGTGTCAACAGACATGCTACAGCCCCCAGCATGCATGCACTCTGCTGAGGGGGGGGGGTGTTAGAAGAGAAAAAGAGGGAGCCACGCTGTACCCGCACCACCAGGGAGCCACGCTGTACCCGCACCACCAGAGAGCCACGCTGTACCCGCACCACCAGAGGGCCACGCTGTACCCGCACCACCAGAGAGCCACGCTGTACCCGCACCACCAGAGGGCCACGCTGTACCCGCACCACCAGAGAGCCACGCTGTACCCGCACCACCAGAGGACCACGCTGTACCCGCACCACCAGAGAGCCACGCTGTACCCGCACCACCGGAGAGCCACGAGGTACCCACACCACCAGAGAGCCACGCTGTACCCGCACCACCAGAGAGCCACGAGGTACCCACACCACCAGAGAGCCACGCTGTACCCGCACCACCAGAGAGCCACGCTGTACCCGCACCACCAGAGAGATCCACGCTGTACCCGCACCACCAGAGAGAGCCACGCTGTACCCGCACCACCAGAGAGAGCCACGCTGTACCCGCACCACCAGAGAGAGCCACGCTGTACCCGCACCGCCAGAGAGAGCCACGCTGTACCCGCACCGCCAGAGAGAGCCACGCTGTACCCGCACCGCCAGAGAGAGCCACGCTGTACCCGCACCGCCAGAGAGAGCCACGCTGTACCCGCACCACCAGAGAGAGCCACGCTGTACCCGCACCACCAGAGAGAGCCACGCTGTACCCGCACCACCAGAGAGAGCCACGCTGTACCCGCACCACCAGAGAGAGCCACGCTGTACCCGCACCACCAGAGAGAGCCACGCTGTACCCGCACCACCAGAGAGCCACGCTGTACCCGCACCACCAGAGAGCCACGCTGTACCCGCACCACCAGAGAGCCACGCTGTACCCGCACCACCAGAGAGCCACGCTGTACCCGCACCACCAGAGAGGGAGCCACACTGTTCCTGCACCACCAAAGAGAGAGCCACGCTGTACCCGCACCACCAGAGGGGGAGAAAGATAAAGCCACTGCCAGGGTACAGACATGCTACACTACTGACCAGAGTCCGCCTGGGCAACCCAGAGTGAGCGAACGTCCAGCTGGAGGGATCACTGTTGCGGTTTCATTGGGTCTGGTAAGAGAGCCTGTTGGCCATTATCCATTACTGTTCCCAGGGACTGAGCCATTAGGAAGTGCCTAACCTGATATCCTCTAGGCCTTGTTGACCGCCACAATGAGCTCCAACGCTGGGCCTCCAGTCCAAAAATTAAGGGGGGGACACAATTTTTACAGCTCCAGGTGACACCAAACCTAGTGACGCCACTGTCCCGAAGCCCACAACAAGTTCCGGCACTGAGCTTCGGTAACTGGCAGCCAGAGTGCGCTAGCGTGGGCACCCAGGAAATCTGCCACCTGGGGTCCCACAAGCGGCGATCGGCTTTCCGTAGCAGCCGCCACCTCTCTCCCCACTGTCAGCCACACACACTCCTCGGCTCCTCCTCCTTCTCGGCTCCAATGTTCTAGTGTACACAGCCAGGAGAAGGAGCCACAGAGGAGGGACACGACTTCAGTGCAAGAGCCGCGCTGCCGGTCTGAGGTCTGTGTATAGTTTACAGTGGAGGGGGACACAGTAACCGGGAAGGGGGGCAGATAACAGATGCACACATGGATGAGGGGAAGGGGGGTAAGGGGATATGTGCTGGGTGCTTTGGGAGGGGAGAGGATATGTGCTAGTGAGGGGGGTCTGATCCTCCCCTCCCAAAGCAACTAGCACATATCCCCTTACCCCCCAAATGAAAAGATGCCACATGCCTCTCTGTCCTCTTCCCGCGGCGTCCCTCTGTCCTCCTCCAATGAAGATGACAGGGCGGATCTTTAAAAGAAAGGGGTGTGGCCTTGACAGGAAGGGGTGGGGCATATTTAAATTAGGGGGTGCGCAAGCTCAGTCAGGCCTAGGGCAGCACAAAACCTAAATACACCACTGTATATATATATATATATATATATATATATATATATATATACACACAAATGTGTTGCCTTTCATTTTTATTTTACATTGACTGGGTTGTTTTTACAAAGTGAGGGTTTACATACAGAATGCTTTAAGCTGGCTGTACACTGTTAAAGAGGAACTTCAGCCTTTCCCCTCCCCCTTGATATTTGTTTCTCCCTGCTTACATGATACTGTGTTCTGCACGGTAAGGATATTCCCCTAGCCAGTTGATCCAGCGTTGAGGTGCTGGGATCTCTTCTCTGAAGTTTCTGCATGGGTCTGGCACCGCCATGTTTCCTCCTAACAGCTTCCGGCTTTTCAGGGTATAGGTGCACTAGGCCCGCCCCCCCCCCTCCTTACTGAATGGGACTGCAGCGGTCATGCATCCTAGGAGGCACCAGGGCATTGGTGTCATTTGTCTATGCGAATGCTAGAAAATAGGGAGGGGATTCAATATCTGGCACCCTCCCGGGGCGGATCCTATATCTCAGCTCCCCCATCGGGGCCAGGCCCTTCCTCTGCAAA